>NC_088929.1:33077500-33130000 GCF_038396675.1 Hydra vulgaris
CCACTTCTTCTGCATTGGGATGGAAAGCTCTTACCTGATATCACTGGTGGTCAAAAAAAAGTGGATAGAATTGCCATCCTTGTGACTGGTGGTGGGGTGGAAAAATTGCTGGGCATTTCAAAGATTGATCGAAGTACAGGTGAGCAACAGGCTGATGCTTGCATGAAGGCTCTTAAAGATTGGAAATTGGAAGAACTTGCTCAGGGCATGGTTTTTGACACTACTTCATCCATCACTGGGTTTAACATTCGTGCCTGCACAATAATAGAGCAGAATCTTGACCGTAATCTTATATGGATAGCATGCAGACTATGTCTTTGAAGTCATGCTTTCCACAATTTTCATGACTGCATTTGGAAGCAGTGGAGGACCTGAAGTTGGAATTTTTAACCATTTCCAGAAGCAATGGCCAGCAATCATCAAGGAGGTGCTCACTATAGAGAATGAAGAATTGTATAACTGTGATTTTTTTCTCAAACTCTGTGAAAAAATGGTAGTGTATTATGGTGAAGCAATTAAAGGTCAACAACCCAGGGATGATTACTTAGAACTCTTGAATTTGTGCCTTATTTTTCTTGGAGGATCAACTGCAACATCGAAGTTGAATGTAAAGTTTCAGGCACGAGGTGCAACACACAATGCACATTGGATGCCAAAAGCTATATACTGGTTGAAGATATATTTGTTTCAGAATCAATTTGTTATTACTGCAAAGGATAAGAAAGGAATAACAGACATAAGTCTTTTTATGGCATTTATATACGGACAGTTTTGGAATGAAGCTCCGTTAGCTGAATGAGCACCATTCAATGATGCTAAGCTTCTTCAACGAATTCAAGAATATCCAAATCGTACAATTGCAATTAATGCAGCAAAAGCTTTTCATCGCCATCTGTGGTATTTTTCTGAACATCTAATAGGATTGGCTTTCTTTTATTCTCGTGTCAACAACAACACCAAGAGAGACATGGCAAACAACCTGAAACAACAGCCAAAACAGAAATCTCTCAAAAGACTTGATGCTGCCACATTCAATTGTCACAGTACATTGTCTTCCTTTGTTACACAACGCACCACAGAACTTTTCGATCTAATTTTGAAGAATGGCAAAGAAAAAGCTGAATCATTTTTAATGAAAGAATCTTCAGAGTGGGAAATGGATTCAACATATTTTGAAATGAAGCACAAGGTTCATCAAATGAAGGTCGTAAATGATTGCGCGGAACGAGGCATAGCACTTATAACATCCTTCAACAATGGTGTTGCGAAAGATGAAAACCAAAAGCAGTTTCTTCTTTGATGGGTTGATCTTCACCGGAAGGAATTTCCATTTGCATCAAAGTCTACCCTGATGAAGATGACTGTTGAATGATGAAGATGATTGATCTATTATTGCCTAGTGTAATTACATAGTAGTACAGTACTATATTATTGTTTGTTAAACATTAAAAATCCACCACATAATAATTAGTAATTGATAATAAATAATTATAAAAATAAATTTTTTTTTTACTTTTTTATTCTCATTCCAAAATGTGACAAAACATTCCAAAATGTGACAAAACCCCTAAATATCATCCGATTTGATTCAAATTTTGAAAAATAATTACTATTGTCATATAGAACAAGGGCAAGCTTAAGGAAAACTAAAGTTTTGAACCTAAAAATTTTGCATCACCCTAATGTACATGTATATATTAGGATGCATCAAACGCCTCATACTTTCAAAAATTGGTCTGTCCAGATTTTTAAAACTTTCTATTGGTTCTAACAAGAAACTCTGTTAAAATTTTCATAGAATAAGATTTAAGGGGCCACCTTAAGTCTGAAATTTGCAATGAGACCCTAAACGCAAAAAAAAAAGAAAAAAAGTTTTTTAAATGTATGTCATGTTGGGTCTCAAAAGATTTTATAAAAAATTTCAAAATAATCTTTTTTTGTTGAAAATACCTTAAAAAAAAACTTTAACATGAAAACACAAACCATGAAAAAACAGGTTTTTTTAATTTTTAGTTAAAAAATGATAATTTTTATGCAATAAAACTTAAAATATTAATTCTTGTTTAAAATTTTTATTATTTTGAAATTTTTATAAAATTTCGCTTCTTTTGAGACCCAACATGACGCACATTTAAAAAACTTTTTTTTTTCTGTTTAGGATCTTGTTGCATAAAAATGCATAGTCTTACCCTAAATATAAATAAAAAATTACATTGGTTTAATTAACAACAAGGAAAGCATCTTGAACAATTTTATTTCTATAGGATTTTTAAAGAAAAGCATCTTGAACAAATTTATCAAGCTTTATTAATGATAAAACCAACAAGTATTAAATAAGAAAAAGTTTTTTCGGCTGGCATATTTTGTACCCAAATAAAGTCTAGTTTGGATGATAAATCATAAGATAGTTTATGTTTTGCAAGATCGTATTTGTTAACTTGGTAAAAAAATTAACAATAGCTAAAAAACACTGTGTTCATTCAAAATTTTAGTTTTAATACCGTTATCAGAAAAAATAGTTGCAATATTACCGGTATTAGTACGCACGCCATAGCTATATTAGATTTGTATATGTATATATTTTTACCCTTGCTTGGTTGTCTTTCATTTTTACCATAAAATGTAAACTTTATGCTTTTTTTAAAATTAATTCAGAAGACCAGAAAAAGTTGAGAAATTAAAAAAAAAAATTTTAATTGATAGATTGGGTGCCCAAACCAAAAACCTCAGTCGATATAGCGCACTCTTCGCATGTTCTACCTATTTGTATGTAAACAGTAAAAAAACAAAAATAAAAACAATCAGAATGTTTTTATTTTTATAAAAAAATAAAAAACATTTCAGTCTTTTAAGTTGCATTTTTGTAGTCTTTTAAAAAACGAATAAGTTTAATTAGTATCCTCAATTAAATTTAATGATTTTTGTACTTAATTCAAAATAAGTGTACTTAATTTTATCTCTTTTAAAGACAAAGAGTTAAGAGCTGTTTTTAATCAAAAACGATAAATACACAAATTGCAGACCTTAAACTTTTAGAGGTTGGCAAAATTTGACACTAAGGGATTACTATAAAACATAGAAAAAAGGTCGTTGATTTTTTATCAACCTCAAACTTTTATGTTGGCATTGCCAAACACTGATCCTTATTCCGAGGGCTGTATGTATATATTAATATATATATATATATATTTTTTAATTATACCTTTTTATTACAATTATTACTAAAGGAGGTATACACACTTGTCCGAAAATGAGAATAATTACGCCGAAAAGCACCGGAAAAACCTTATGGTGGGAACAATAAACACACCTTCCTGGTATGAAAAATCCAAAAATTGAAATCTTTAATGACCGTCCGAGAAAAAAAATTCACTTTGAAGTTTTTGGCATAGTCAAAAAAGTTGAAAAATGCTGGAAATGTAACATTTTTATCTTTGTAATAAAAAACATAAAAATAAGTCAGAAATTGTATGTTGACTGGTTTGAGAATCATAAAACAATTTTTGCTTTTCTGAACATTTTATTCTCAATAAATACAAGGTTATTTTTTCTTAATCAAAAAATAATGTAATCAAAAATTTCTTAACAGCACTTTCCACATATTAAATTCAAAAAACAAACAGTTCATTCCTTTAATTTTAATCAGAATTTTAAATTCAAAATGATGATTTTCTTTAAAAATTTCAACAGGTTTTCAAGAGGTGCCAATGCTTTCACAAGTTCTTGCTGTTAAAATCAACAAGACAATTTTGTAGGTTTCGCAAATATTCTGGATGGTCTATTGGCCTCTTGTATCTTTCCCAATGTGTTCTGAAGTTGTGATGCAATGCCTCTGTGACCTGCTCATGATTCCTTGACATGAAAGAAAATGGCGTGGACTTTAGGGGTCACACTAGCCTTTGGCAAATAAAGGAAGGAATTTTTGAACTGTGTGATTTTTTCAGCATAGTTACTCTGCAACTGATTTCCAAAACAAGAGGACACAACTGCATCAAACTTTGTGAGTGTATCAATCCATGGAAAAACTTGGAATGCTGAGTCTTCTTCAGCAAGTCTTTGAAGAAGATCAACATGTTTCAAAAGTTTTCGGCACTCATTGCCAGCAAACTGGCCTCCGTGAAATGACTAAAGCTTGATGTGAAGTGCTTTTGGCCATTCATCAGCTTTATCCCAGGTTTCTTACTGTGTTTTAAACAAATGGTTCACCACATCAAGTAAAAGATGAAGTTCCATGGGTGGGATCTTGTCAAGAACAAAAGTAGATTCATGCACATCTAAGAATGGATCATAAACAACATTTTGAAACTGCTTGGCATTCTTGTGGTCCAGACCTGAATCTTGAAATGAAGCAAAGCATTTTCTTATTGAGCCAAAAGTGCGGAGTTTTCCACATTGTGACAAGTTACGGTGATCCGCATCACACCAAGTACATGGATGAGAGCTGACATGGGATTGAAGCCTGCAAACAAGGTTTGCTAACTTCATGTCACAGGACAAAGAAAAATCTAATCCACTAGGACAAATTAAAGACAAGATGCTTTTGAGGTTATCATAATTTTCAGGAACATCCTCAGCAACTGCAACGAGAAGTTGGCACTTAACTCCACTGTCCCTGGGTGTTTGAAATAACACAGTCTTTTTGCCTGGTGGTGAAATGGATGGAAGTCTTGTTTCTTCTTCTTGAATGCCAATACTGACTTAAAGGAAACCCCTTTCACCATCGATGCCCAACTTCACCAAGTAGTCACCTTGAACATGACCTTGCAACAAGACATCATTCAGTAGCTTAGACAGATTTTTGCAGTGAACCACAAGTTGTTTTCTGGACTGCTGCTTGTCATTTGAAATGAATATGTATGTGTGTGAGAAGTGGTCTGCCAATTGCTTTCGAATGTCAAGAAACTTTTCTTTAAATCTTGGCTCAACAACTTTTGTATTTGTGACTTGGTTTAATGTAGATGCAAGTTTTTTGATGTTGCTGTTTGACAGCCCAGTGTTGTTTTGTATGCAGACAAGATCTTGAGCTCGTAGAAGTGGCACATTACCAAACAGTCTCTTGGGGTTTGAAGGACCATTAGGAAAGAAATTTGAAAAACACCAACTTGAGACACTTAAAAAGCAGTGGCCTTATTAAAATGAAAAACATTTATGTAGTTCTTTTACTGTTGAAGTATTAAGCAAAATTCCCTTTACCTGGAGTAATTGGCATGGGACGGCCTCCACCAAATTGCACAATTCTGACAGTTCCATGAGGTAAGGACTGTTTTGCTGAGATAACAGTCGATTTAATCTGTTCACTGGCTTTTGCATCCTTTGAAGCAAGTTCTTTAAGATTTTCTCTGAAGGTGTATTGATTGCACTGATGTGACACTCCTCTTACATCAAGTCTGAACATCTTCTTTGATTTTGTGAAGCTCCTGAAGATTCTGAATTGTCCATAAGGTGCTTTTGAAGTGCTTTCAAATGACCAATTCGAAAAATAGTGCAATCACAAGGCTAACCACGTGCCTCTGTTCTAACCAGAAATGACCACGTGTCTCTGGTCTAACCAGAAACCTGGTCTAATCTGTGAAATCATAAAGTTTTGGGAGAGCCACATATTCACCTTTGCACTTTTTTCCTAAAAAAACCTTGCAGGTATTGCATATTCCACTTGGAACTCATGAGTCAAAAAAGTCAAGTGTGAATGAAACTGATTTCTTGATTTGTTCAAAAAAAAAACTCAAAATTCTCGATTACATTTGTTCAAACATAGGAAACAAACTAATAACTGTAATAATAACAAAATGTTTTTAATACAATTTCTGACTTATTTTTATGATTTTTATTCCAAAGATACATATTGTACCATTTTGCAAACTTTTTGGACAATGCTGAAAACTTCAAATTGAATTTTTTTTTCTCGGACAGTTGTAAAAGATTTTAATTTTTGGATATTTCTTATCAGGAAGGTGTGCATATTGTTCCCACCAAAGGGTTTTTCCGGTGCTTTTCGGAGTAATTATTCTCATTTTCAAACAAGTGTGTATACAGACAACAGGGACACAAAAACCAAATTGATGATTCTGGTTGTCTGAACAGAAATCATCTAAGATAGAGATCTATTAAACAAAAAGATTTTAGTTTTTTTCTGAAAAAACTAAAATCTAAAAGATATTCAGTAGTCATAGTAAATTCACAGTAAACAAAAATAAATTGTACTAGCATAACAAATAAATATTAACATACCAAATAAATATTAACATAACAAATAAATATTAACATAACAAATAAATATTAACATAACATTAACATAACAAAAATGAAACTTTGTTTCATTATTTATATTTATTATTGAATTTATTTATTTAATAATGTGTATAGTATACAACACTAATATATTTACCCCCTAAAATAATTTCTATATCTTGACATCTTGCTTGGATTACTTCTTGAACAAGATAATCGTCAATTAGGTAGCAACTACTTAAGTCAAACAACATTAAATCTTGTAAATGAAGTAAGCATTTTGAAACTCCTATAACAAACAATATAATAATCTTTAATATTCTTTTTTTTATTTAAACTACATTAGTATCTTAAAAATGTTTTTCAATATTGTCTTTGTTTAACCAATATTCTGTAAGCACAAGATTCAACTTCCATTAAAGTAATGTTTTTAGAATATCTGTTTTCTTTTTTTGGAATCATTTTATGGTCTTATTATTTTATAGTTATTTTTGTTAATCTATCATTCTTCTTATAAAAGAATTATATAAATATTAGCAAATATAAATTAGCATTTTCTAAATTGTTAGGGAGCTACAATTATTTTTCACCCGATATCATTAGATACCTCTATTATAATTTTGTTTCTTAATTGATTTATTTCATTAGAATAATAGAAATATTAATGACTTTTTTATAATAAATATATGTTTGCCTGTTATTAGTTTTAGAGGAAAAATGGGTAAAAAACGTGATATAACTAATTTTCAAATAAAGCAGGTTAATAGACTGATCAGTGAAACATTTTCACAGCGTTGGGGAAATGTTTTCACATTGAATATTCCAGGAGGTGCAGTACAGAATGTCATCAGACTATCATCAATTTGTAAGAACTGCAACAGTAAATAAAAAATGAATGCATGCAAAAATTGATAGCTGAAAGCTGCTGTTGTTTGCAGTCCATATCCACCATCTGCTCATTTTGTAGGAGCCACAAGGATAAACCAGAAGGCTGGAGGGATGTCCAGCAAGAAAAGTAAATTTCATAAGGCTTGTGGTTCAGGGTTTTTAAATCACATATTGTAGGAAAGTACTTATTGAAAGACATTTTATAGGAAAGCATACCATCAAAAGTGTCAAACACCTGCAATCTGTAATGGCTACAGAGTATTACAAGTTTCTTGAGAATAAGATGCAGGTCCACATGAACATTAGCAACTCTGTTTTAGCAGGACTCGGCTCCATGTCACATAGTACATTTAGTAAAGAAGTGATTTGTAGACAATGGAATTGAACTTCTTGCTGACTAGCTTTCAAACTCACCTGACTTAATTGAGTACATAAATAAAAACTGCTGGAACTTTAGTTGCAAAGTTGCAGACCACCATTCAATAAGTAAAACTCATCTCAAAAATGGTCCAAAAAAAGAGACAAGTTTTAATTAATTGAATCTCAGTAGATTACTGTAAAAGCATTGTTTAGAAATATGGCGGCAAAAATTGAGGCGGTCCTCAAAAACAGAGAATATACCATTAAATTGACTATGGCAATTTTAGCAGCATTGATTGAATATGGCAATTTCAGCAGTAGCTGATGTTTTCTTAAGAAGAAAAAAAGAAAAAATTTCTAGTGTTTTGTGTTGCATCATTTTGACAAAAACATAAAATAATTACAATATTCATGGTAGATTTAATTTTATTGCAATTACTGTGTATGCATGGTAAATAAAGATAAAATAATTTAATTTCATTTTGTTTTCACTGATGTTCTCCATTAAAGTTAAAAAAAAATTTTTTATATAATATAATGTAATGAGCTATATTATATAATATAATGAATTGCTATTATCGTATTAATCAGTTAAGAAATCGTAATCAAAAGAACATAAAAAACAATTGCAAGAAAAAAAAAAGTAGCTTTATAAGCGTAATAAGCATGTGGCACTAATACCTTGGAGATATCACAAGAGCTTTAAATGGGGTTGATGGGTTCTCTTGGCTGACTTATTATTCACTTTAACAAAATTTAAGTTAAAATTAAGAAAATAAAAATAAAGAGTAAAAAAAAAAATTTGTATCTGACATAATTTAATCCTGAAAAATAAAAAATAAAAAAAGTATTTAATTAATATATTTGTATCTGACATGATTTCATCCTGAAAACTGTTAAAGTATATAAATTAAATAAGTTTAAAAAAATAAAAAATTACCATTGTTTGTAAGTTTAACGCAGCACCTAGCAAGTAATGTTTGAAGTTTGTGAATAAATGAAATACTTGAAATGCATGTATCGCATACCTAAAACAAGAACAATGAAATAAAATAAACAATAGTAATCTAAAACAAAAACATGCATGACATAAATTTATAATATAAATATAATATAAGCATTTTCTCATAAAAATTGAAGCTAAATTACTTAAATTGAAAGATAAATGACTTACAACAAGATGAATGACTTACATCATTAATATAGCTAATATTGAGCTCAACTAAACTGTCGTAGTAAGCAAGTGCATTTATACCAGCACATGTCAGATTGGGATGACATGATTCAATATTTAAAGATCTAGACATAAAAAAAAAATTAGCAAAAACTCAGTTAAACAGTGACATTAACATGTAACAACTAAAAATCTGAAAAAAATTAAAGATTCTATAACTTGTATAAATTAATAAAAATGATCAATTTTATTAATCTAAAAAGTATAATAACAAAAAAAGTTTAAATAGTAAAAAAAATAGTTTTAATAGTAAAAAGTAAAAAAAAAAGTACAAATAGTATATATATTCTAATAGTAAAATAAATAAAACTTTAAATTTTTCATTTCATAATGACTAACGGTATCCACTCTTATAAATATTGTGGCAGCTAGCCTACATACACATTTTATATAGATGTTCTTGATTGAAAATTGAATCCATTTTTTAAGTTTATCTAGATTTTTAACTTATCAGTTTTTATTGTACACTAATCTCATAAGTTTAGACCAAAAATCTTCAATTGAACATAATTCCGACACATTAGCAGGGTTATGTTCTTTTGGTTCAAACTTGATATTTTAGGAATTTAGATTTATTTAGTCTTGTACTTTATTTGATTAATGTAATAAAGCAAAATCATGTCAGAAAACGATATTATTTTTTGCTGGGTGATTCCTTTCGTCAAAAATGCTAGCAAGTAATTTTGGCTTGAATTTGACTATTCCTTTTAACTTTTCATGATTTTTTTGCGGAATTTTGCTATAAGAATATGTCCAGCATTTTTAGAAATATTGGTAATGCGCAAATAAAAGTACAATTCAGCGTCACTAATAACTTTTTTTTCTTTCAAAAAATCGAAATTAATCTACAGGGCTATTCCACGTTGTACAAAAAGTTTAATATAAATTTTAAATCCTAGAAAATAAAAAACTAAATGTATCATCCAAAAGTTAAAGGTTTGTAGTTTCTAAAAACATGTAACATGTAGAACTGGTTTTCGAAGAATTTTAGGATTTGATGCTTAAACTTTAAACAAAATTTTTTAGACTTCAAATTTAAATTAATTTTCTAGTAAATCATTTTGAAACCTTTTTTTTGAAACTTTTTAAAATTTCTATGTAGATTTGTCTCACGCAAAATATAGATGGGGCTTTTGCTTTTCAAATTGAAAATTTATTATAATAATTAAATAGTTTTTCATTGAAAAAGTTCTATTTGGTCTTCTTTAAGTTTGTCACGCTGTGACATGTCACGCCATGACACAAATAGTAACATTTTTCATTCTAGTGTAAGAATATTTATTCATTTTAAATAAATATTTATAAATTACTTGCTACTAAAATAGGGCAATAAATATCAATAGATATTTAAATTTAAATATTTTTAGTTTTTGTGTTATGCGTTTTAAGTTTATGTCACGTGGTGACAACACGGCGTGACATTTTTTAAAATTAAATTTTTTAAAGACTAATTTTTATAAAAATGTTACGCAAAAACATGTTGGTTTAACATTTGTAGTATTTTTATTGTTTTTTATTTGTGGATAAGTTTTGAAACCTCCTTTAATATAACTAACATTGCTTTTTTTAATTAAACTTGTAGGTGTACCTGTAAATATGTAGACATATTTTACTAACACCTTTGTTATTTAGTTTTTCTTAAATTTTGTCGCGCCATTGCTGAAGTTATTCAGAATGTTTATTGTTTATACAATTCTTATAAAAAGTAAACTTTCACAAACAAATTGTTTATTTCTTCGTTGAAAGTAATGAAAATGCCTCTGACACATGCTGAATGCCAGAGAAAGTATAGAGAAAGACAAATGCAAAAATTTGGTCCGGATTTTATAAAGAAAAATGACTTGATACGAAAAAAGGAAAAACGTTGAATTAGCACATTTAAAGGACAAGTTAAGAAAAAAAAAGAGTAGAGTTTCTTTATCTAAAATAACATCTAGCACCTCTCCTGCTTACAAATCATCTTGTACACTTGGTAAAGCTGTTAAAAAAGCAATACGTGCTCTTCCAACTTCTCCTCTTAAAAAAGCAACCGTTGTTAAACAACTTGCAATAGAGTTTAACAAAGATTTACCAGATATGCAACCAACACATAGACCTAATGCTCTTAATGATGAAAAGAAGCTATGCGTCATTAGTTTTTTTGAACAAGATGGTATATCCCGTCAGGCAACTGGAGTAAGAGATACGATTGTTTTAAGAAGTAATAAAGAAAAAAAGAAAATTCAAAAAAGGTATTTAACAATGAATATAAGAGAAACATATCATATATTTAAAAACAAACACACTGATTTTTCAATCAGTAAATCCAAGTTTGCTTTTTTGAGACCAGGCCATATACTTTTATCAAGCTTAATGCCTAGAAATGTTTGTTCATGTCAGAAACATAAAAACATTATCTTGTCACTCAAAGCATTACATTTCATCGATTTAAAAATTCCCCTTTATTCGCATGCTTTACCAAATACTTTAGTGTGTGACGAGAAAAATGATAAGTGTTGGAATAATCTTTGTGAAGCTTGTAAGAAAGGTAAGTTATTTCTCAAAACATACCAATTAGATGAAAAAAACCACGATAAAAAAATTACCAGGTACCTTTGGGAGAAAGTTACGCAACTTAATGGAACTAAGTACCTCGAAAAAGCAATAAAAAAAGACAAAGCCATAATTTTGTATAACAATGTTTGCAAAATGCTCACCTAATTTCTTTTGCATTATTTTATAAAAGGAAAACAATCAATGAGTTATGAAAGCCAAAAAAAAGTTTTAAAAAGCAATCTTGATTCAGTTTTGTTACAAGTTGACTTTGCAGAAGACTTCTCAACTTTCTGGCAGGATAAAGTTCAGTCAGCACATTGAAACAAAAAAAAAGTAACATTATTTACTGCTGTTAGCTGGCATGGTGACTCTTGTAAATCTGCCGTTATTATTTCTGATGATTTGAACCATTCAAAAGTTCAGTTATTTATTTTATTGACTTGTTAATAACTAACCTTATTAGAAAGGATGTAAAATACTTGCAAGTTTGGTCTGATGGTCCTAGCAGTCAATTTAAAAATCGTTACATAGTAGCTTCAATTCCATGGCTTGAAAGCAAGCACAAAATTAAAATTTTCTGGAATTACTTTGCAACCTCTCATGGTAAAGGACCATGCGATGGTATAGGAGCAACCATAAAAAGATTAGCAACACAAAAAAATGTGTGAAGAGAAGCTCTGATTAATCACGCTACAGCATTTTATAAAGCCGTCAGAGATGAAAGTCAAGTAAACGTTTTCATGGTTGCTGCTGAAAAAATTAAAACTGCTTTTGATGGTACAGAACTTGGAAACATCATTAATAATGCTTGTAAAACGCCTGGAATATTTAGTGCCCATTGCTTAAAACAGTTTAATGATAAAATAGAAATGAAACCTTATTCAAGTGCATCATACTTATTTAACTAGATAAAATTTAATAAAAAAACGTAGTTGAATTTTACAAGACATTTTTTTAAAATTATTGTAAATAAACTGTTTTGTTAAACGTTATTGTTATACCAATCTTATAAAAATCCGAATAAATTGGTTTCTTTTGTTTCAACTGTCTTTTTGATGATGTCTTAATATTCAAAGATTTTGTACTGGTCACACCGTGACGTCACGGTGTGACTTAAACTCTGTTGATATATTTATGTGGTGTCTCCATTTAAATTTATAAAAAATTTAAAAAATGTTATGAAACTATTATAACACCTTTTAAGTATCCCAGGCATAACAAAAAAATATTTCAAAATATCCACAAGAGCTGAACTACTGTCATTTCTTCTAATGACGGAAAATACTAGATAATATTTCTTTCTAATATTTAGGTATACTCATTAAAAGTCTATAAAATATTAAAACTAAATAATTTTGTTTTTAGAAACTGTAATGTATATGAAAATTTTTTAGTATCTTTAATTTTTAAATTTTTAATTTTAAATGCGCTAAATCTGATGTTTTTTCCAAAAAAAAAAGTCAAATGTCACGCCGTGACAACGTGGAATAGCCCTACAGCTATTCAAACAATTTACTGATTTTTGCAGCTATTTTTTTTTTCAGTTTTTTATTGACAATTTTGCATGTGTAATACATTTTTGCATATATACTATTGTGATAAATTAAACATTTAGCAAAAACCATGCTGTAATATCATCTTTTTGATCAATCCAGTTTTTAAAACCCTTTATCTGATAACATCTTTTTTGCTTTGCAACCACTATCCAAATTTTCTTTTTTTTTTTCTTCTTTTTTTTAGTATATTATACATAGTTGCTTTTTGATATTTTTTACAATGAAGCTTTTATTCTCATCTGGATGGAAATCCAAAAATGAGTTTACTCATTTGCAAAGGGAATCTTTGTGTTGTAGGTATTATTACTTGAGCATTATTTTTAAAATTTTTTATTAATACATATTAGTAATAAAATTTGTAACAAAATAGAAGTGATTGCAAGTATATTAAATTATTCATCTACACTTTTATAGTTATAAAAATTTTAGATTTTTAGTTATGGGTTTATTCTTTTAGTTATGGTTATGGGGTCATCTATTTAAATTTTAGTTTAAAAAAACAAAAAGCATGCTTTTTGTTTTTTGAACATTTTAATCTTCTTTTGTTATACATTCATAATTCATCAAAATTAGAAAAAATAAAACTATTACATAAGGATTCACTATTTGGCCACAAATACTTTTAGGTTGGCAGTCAGGTTAGGATTACCAAATGCTGACCTTAATTCTGAGGACTTATACATACATGTATATATATATATATATATATATATATATATATATATATATATATATATATATATATATATATATATATTTATATATATATATATATATATAAATTATGTACATATATATATATACATATATATTGTTACACGGTAACTTTATTTTAAATATTTATTTATATATATAGATCATAAACCATTAGTCTGAACTCGATATTGTTTCTTTAACATATATAATTTTATTACAACATATAATAAACTGTGACAACAGGTTCGTTCCTTCTGCGTCACCAAACAACTTCCTCTCTCTCTCTCTTCCACTTACTCACTCTCTGACTGTCTTTGATTCTCTCCGACTATCTCTGATTCTCTCCGACTATATCTCACTCTGTCACTCTACTGTTTTATATGTTTCGAGGACGCTAGACGCGTCTCAGTTCGTACACAAGTTGTTTATTAACTATCGTTTCTTGGCGTTTTGTTGAGTGAATTGTTTGTTTATAACTTCTTTTTGTGCACGCTTGAGTGAGTATGGTTATTATCTATACGCTTGAGTGGCTAAGGTTGTTACCTTCGTAACATTACTTACGGGGAAAGGATAAAGTCCGTCCTCGGACTCAGAAAAAAAAATTATTGCTAAACGGCATCATTGCAAAACAGCAACATAAAACATCATCACAAAAGTCATTGCTAAACAGCATCATTGCGAAACAGCAACATAAAAACAGCATCTTTGCAAAACAGCAACATAAAACATCATCATAAAAATCATTGCTAAACAGCATCATTGCGAAACAGCAACATAAAAATATCATCATAAAAATCATTGCTAAACAGCATCCTTGCGAAACAGCAACATAAAAACAGCATCATTGCGAAACAGCAACATAAAACATCATCATAAAAATCATTGCTAAACAGCAACATAAAAACATCATCATAAAAATAATTGCTAAACAGCAACATAAAAACAGCATCATTAAAAATCATTGCTAAACAGCATCATTGCAAAACAGCAACATAAAAACACCATCATTGCGAAACAGCAACATAAAACATTATCATAAAAATCATTGCAAAACAGCAAAATAAAAAAAAAACTCATTGCTAAACAGCATCATTGCGAAAAAGCAAAATAAAAATAAAAACTCATTGCTAAACAGCATCATTACGAAACTATGTCATTGCAAAACAGCAACATTATGCACATCATCAACTTAGAAATTCATTGTAATAAACTACAGGAAACATCTTGTCCGTAGGAAACTCGTGATGGTTGGGGCGTCTCAAATCCCATCCAGGACTCTTGTTCAAAGATCCTGCCATTACCGTAGACTAATATTTCTACTTTGTCGTATCAACCTTACATATTGGACATTTGCATCCATGTGAGGGGTGTTTGTTCTTTCTTGGGGTTGTTGATTGAAAAAGTTGGTACGGCATGTGGGGGTGACTTTTCCAGCGTAGCAATGGTAAAGTTGGATAGTCGTGCTTTGTGGACGATAGACATATACATCGGCTATAAATGTTTTAACAGAGTTATTAAGTGAATGCATGTTGTGCGAACACGTGTCAATTGTGGGTAATTGATAGACTCCAATTGGGTGTACTTTAGTACAATCATACACTTCGCCAATATAAATACCCGTAATAAATGTTAGTAGAAAGACCAGACACCATAGTATAAAAGGTACTTTCCATAACTCTCTTATTTTGAGGGTTACACTAGGCATAACGATTTACGATTGTTTTGGGTTTTCCTCCATTGTAGGTGTCGACGTGTTGTGATTAGAGCTAATATAGACAAACATTATTTGATTTTTTTTTTATCGAGGTATCTCTTTATCATTTGGGAATCAAAAATATTTTCTTCTGGCTCCCAAGTATTTTGGTCGGCGAGATAACCTTCCCATTTGACTAGTTATTGGGTTTTTCCTCTTCTTGTTCTTTTGTCGAGAATTTCTTCCATTCTATATACATCGGGGCCAATTCCGTGAGTTTGTTCTGAAGGTGGTTTATTTTCTGGAGCGCTTGTATTTTCTTCATGTGTTTCTTTGATAGTTTCCTCCAAGTTAAATTCGTCACTTGTTTCTGTAGCCTCCATAAGAACTTCGGTGTCTAGAGTTATCTCTGTTGTTGGTTTTTCTTTGAAAAGACAAACCTCTGGTATAGTGGGGCAATCTTCATCAGTTCCTAGAGTGTGCGCTAAGGTCATGATAGCTTCACACTTTCGTATCGCTTTGATTTCCTTCAAGGCACATACTGTGGTCATAACCATAGGGTGTTCACAGCGGTGGTTGGGCAGCTGGAATAGTATAGGTTTATCTTGATTAATAAGTGTATCGAATATCGGTGTCGAATTCTCTTGTTTTCGAGGTTTCTTGTTGGAATCAACATTCTTGGGTCGACAGTTAAGCGTACTTGCGTTTAACCAAGTCTCAAAAACAGACGCCGGTTTGCTAGCAACTGTATTATTTTGTGTGTGAAGGTGACATAGGGTGTTGCCCGTGATTCTACTATGATTAAATTTGTTGGTAATTCGTTCTCGTATCATTGGTACACTCAAATTTTCTCCAATTTTAACCAGATGATTTCCACAGTCTAATCTGATCTTAAATTGGCTCATAAAGTCGTATCCTAAAATAACCGGATGGGTTAAGTTTTTAGCAATTAGCATTTCATGCTCAAATACATTGCTTCCGATAGTGATCTTTCCAACAACTTGGAGTGAAGCTCCATTAGCCATTTTCAGCGTACCACGTTGAGTTTTAGGTTTATCAACCTGATTTTTAATACTTTTAAAGAGGGTTTCATCCAAAATACTACATTTAGCACCAGTGTCCATAATAATAAGTAATCTAAAATCGAAAACTTTACCCCAGATTTCAGGACCAGGTTTCTCATCAGGATCTGAATCGAGTGTGTTGGCGTGTCTTTGGGGTGTAGGGTTACCTGAATACAAGTTATTCCTTGGAATATTATTCGATGACGTCGAGGGCGGGATATTAGGGTTCCAGCGATTGGGTTGCGGCGATATCTGTTGGTAATGAGTTTGCTTTGGGTAATGGGACATGTTCTCGGAGCATGATCTTTGGGTGTGTCTTACTCTTAGGCATCGATTACATATAACCTGACCGTCACTTGTACGTAGATTACGTCCGTTTGGACGAAATTTTTCATGTGATGTAAGAAGGTTTTTGTTTCGCTTTAGCGGTTCTACTTCTTTTTGTAATTCCACAATTCGATAGTTAAAGTCAGGGGATTCCCGGTAGGTAGCAGCTACAATAGATTGTTTATGAGGATTCAAGAGTGCATCCAACTTAGCCTCTAACCGGGAGATGGTTGAGTCTAATGTAACTGTGTCTTGTAATTTAGCGAACGCTACTGCAAATTGATAGTTAACTGGTTGTTTAAGTTTTAACGCATCTCGTAGATTTGGCTTTAAGCCTTTGATAAATAAGTTTAGTTTTGTTTCTCCGTCTATACCGAGTTGTTGACTCAGCTTATCTAAAGTATTAATGTAGGATGTGAGGTCGGTATCCTGCGTCAAGCTGAAGAGTTCCATTTTTTGATTCCACGCAATGTTTGCGTTGTCATAATATTGCCGGAACTGTTCTTGGGGTTGTTGGAAATCGTTTCTAATGTGAGCGGGAAGGGTTTCATAAAAAACTAAGGCACTTCCCTCTAAATATAAGGGGAACGAAGTTAATTTTCTTACGTCTGTCCATTGGTTATGAAGTGCAATGGGACGGAAACTGGCTAGCCACTCTGTGATGTCTTTCCGTTCCTTTAAATGGTTTAGGCTTGCTTAAATGGTTAGGTTTCTTGAATGGGTCTTGTTACTAAGCGTTCAATGATTTGTTCTAGAGATATCTTGTTTTTTCCAGGACTATTTGTTGGAGAGCGGCTATCGTCTTGTTTAAATGGGTTGGTTTCGGGTATGTCTAACGCGTGATTTGAGTCAGAGCAGGAATCACTGAGAGAGTTGTGAATGTTGTTGGCGGTATCGGAACAAGGATTAGGTTCGGTGAACGGGCAGATTTTTCCCGATCGTAGGCGACTCATACGTAAATATCAATGTTGAATTTCAATACTACATCTAGTTCATATACTAATTGCAGGTTTTCGTCTAATGTATTTAAAGTTGAACTATCGAATGTCAATCTTTACTTACAGTGCTGAATCGGTCGGTCCAAGCAGAGATGAAATCCACTTGAATCCGGGCAGTGCCTCCAAAATGTTACATGGTAACTTTATTTTAAATATTTATTTATATATATAGATCATAAACCATTAGTCTGAACTCGATATTGTTTCTTTAACATATATAATATTATTACAACATATAATAAACTAATACAACAGGTTCGTTCCTTTTGCGCCACCAAACAAATTCCTCTCTCTCTCTTCCACTTCCACTCACTCTCTGACTGTCTCTGATTCTCTCCGACTATCTCTGATTCTCTCCGACTATATCTCACTCTGTCACTCTATATGTTTCGAGGACGCTAGACGCGTCTCAGTTCGTACACAAGTTGTTTATTAACTATCGCTTCTTGGCGTTTTGTTGAGTGAATTGTTTGCTTATAACTTTTTTTTGTGCACGCTTGAGTGAGTATGGTTATTATCTATACGCTTGAGTGGCTAAGGTTGTTACCTTCGTAACAATATATATGTATATATATTGTAACAATATATATGTGTATATATGTGACAATATATATGTGTATATATGTGTATATATGTGTATATATATATATATATATATATATATATATATATATATATATATATATATATATATATATATATATATATATATATATATATATATATATATATATATATATATGGGCAATTTCATGGTAGAAAATGAAAAGGTAGTCAAATTTTATTCTCTTTTTTGTCAACTTTTAGCATATGAATGGATGAAAACATATGAATTGACACATGAAAGTTTATCTAAAATATCTTTAGTACTAAAAATTATTTTTTAAAGCCATTTTTATGCTTCCAAAAGTTATGGTTTTACTTATTGTCGCTTCATAAAAAAATTATCATTGTAAAATGTTATTTTAACCATGAATTTATTTGTGTAATCTGAATTAATTTAGTGTGAAAATGGAGCTAACATGTTCAATTTGTTGCTGGTCAGGTTTTAAACTTTAAAAAATATATATATTTCAAAAAAATATCAAAAGAATTTTTGGAATTTTCATGTAAGTTAACAAAAACATGATGCAGTTTTGGTTTTTTCTAAAATTTTGTTAAAAAACTTAAATTTTTTAATAATATATGTGAAAGAATAAAATATTAAATGTTACGTTTTTACATTTAAAGTTTTGAATAACGATGCTTAATTACTGTACATTTTAATTTTAAATTTGTGCAACATAAATTTAAAATTACATGCATTTACTAAAGTTCTGGCGCTTTTTCCTAAAGTTTTTGTTGCATACAAAATGAACAATTACATTTTTATGTAATTTGTATTGGATTAATATTTTTGTTTTAGTAAACAAATTGTTTGTAAATGCAACTAAGGGGGTCGTCCATAAAGTACAACACCCATATTTATCAATTTTTAACCTCTTCCCTCCTGTCACAAACGATCACATATTCCTTCACCCTCTCTCCCTCATAAACTATGATAGCAGTTTTTTTGCAACTACAACTATTGAATATGATTTCGACATTCTTGTCTCAAAAGTCAAAGTACAAGTGGAAAAGCAGCATCCATAGCCAATCGCATTTTAGGAAGACTCAAAAATGTTTTTGGCTGCAGAAACTTAACTTTATGATGCACACTTTATATAACATATGTATGGCCACATCTTGAACTTGCCATTTAAGCTTGGTTCCTGTACTGTAATGCAGACATTACTTGTATCATCAAGATAATATCACATATTAGCCATATGAAAAAAAAAACGTCTGCTAACATTTGGACTTACCTGCCTAAAAGAACACTGCTTACGAGGAACCATAATCCAGCGTTCAAGATACTCAAAAACATCGACAAAAAATTTTTTTTATCTCACATTACAAACTGATTGGGTACAGTAGGGTGTCCCAAAAAACAACATTTTTGAAAAATATATGCAGAGACCCCCTTAATGTGTTCTATCTAATACAAAAACACTAGATTTAAATTTTTTTTAAATAAAAAATATTTTAAGGGGTCCCTCAAGACCCTCAAATATTTAATGGGTCCCAAAAAAAAATGTTGTTTTTTGGGACACCCTAGGGTACAGTGTATACAATTTGTGCAACCATGACAAGCAGCTCCAATATCAGTTTATAAGAGGATGCAAATAGAGATCTAACTATTTCACATACAGAGTTGCAGTGCATTAGAATTCTCTTACACAACACAGAGTGGATACCCTAACACTAAATGCATTTAAAGATCAAATTTTGAAGTAAAATCTGTTTAATCACCATAAAGACTCCTGGAAAAGTCTCTTCATCAAATTAATAAATCAACATTAATATTTATATATTTTTAGCATTAATAATGCATTATTGTGGTATTAATTGTTGATGCACTTATATTATCTTGGTCACCGAATATATCAAACTCAAACTCATATATAAATAAATATAAATATAAATATAAATATATATATACATATATATATATATATATATATATATATATATATATATATATATATATATATATATATATATATATATATATATATATATATATATATATATATTCTGCGAGAGTGGCGGTTGTAACATTTAAAACTCTTTAAGCTATTAAAAATGAACTGAAAATGACGGGAAACTTTCCAGAAATGTGAAATACTATCATATAATTTAATATGTAAAAGTTACAGCATTAAAGTCTTAAACTATTTTTAAAAACTAACTCTAGGTAGTGTGACGGTCCTAACGCTTACTTTTTACCACTTATGAACAAAACAACTTTGTCAGACTTATTTCAGCAAACGAAATGGCAAAAAAATCATTTGGTGTGTGTATTTAGCACAAACTGATGTTATTATATGCTGAGTTTTATAGTTTTTACTTGAAGTTTTACAAGAATTTTTTTTTTTTTTTTGTCATGACGGTCGTAATGAAAAATTCAATTCTTAAAAACAACAAATAAAACGATGCAATCTATGTTGTAAGAAAAAAAATATAAATGCTTATTAAAAACCATTCATATTATGTTAAAAAAATGCACTATAACATTATCAAAGTTCTCAATTACGGATATACGATACGATTTTTAATGCTGTAATCTTTTTTGAACGATTTTTAACTGTAAATAAGCATCAAAACAGATTTATCAAAACAGATTTAACACCCTTACAACTTTCACATTTAGAATGTCAAAACAAGTTTAACACCCTTACAACTTTAATTTTATCATACCATGCTATGTTTTTTTTTTTTAATTTGTTTTGTAATTCACCTCCCCAAGGTTGAGAAGGCCACTACAGATGAGGAGGCTACTTGTGGTTATAACCCTCTCTCAACTCTTTAACTCCGAAACACAAACCTTGACGAACAAGGCCGCTGCGTGGAGAAACAAGTTGAGTGCAGTACTACCAGGGACGTGGTAGGAATCGAACTCGGAAC
Organism: Hydra vulgaris; assembly: GCF_038396675.1. Classification (NCBI taxonomy): domain Eukaryota; kingdom Metazoa; phylum Cnidaria; class Hydrozoa; order Anthoathecata; family Hydridae; genus Hydra; species Hydra vulgaris. The sequence continues at coordinate 33,098,566 of NC_088929.1, forward strand.
CTCTCGCATATGAAGCGAGCGCTCTACTACTACACCACTACCGCATGTTATAATGAAAAGATTTTTATAAATAACATTTTTGATTAAAAGTATTTTTAAATAGTTAAAAAAAAGAGTTATGGAGTTTAGTATGTGTTTTTATAACTTTTTTGCTTTTTTTTTCTTCTATTTCTCGGGGAATTGCCCATTCTATTACATTTTGATTTTTCAGAAATATCTAAATTAAAAAAAATATATAATGGATAGTGATGATGATGGAACCCTCCGCAGATCCTCTAGGACCAGAAAAGGTCAGAGTGCAGCAAGAAAGAGAACTGAGAATAGTTCCAAAGAGCCTTCCTTATGCCAAAGTCATTCTTCTTTGAGAAATACCTCTCCTAGAACTAGCAGGGACCATCAGCCAGGATCCTCATGTACATCCCAAAGCAGAAGTCCAGCTCCTCAGCGAACCAACAGGAGTAGAAGAACACTCTACTTGCTTCAGCATCCCCTTTATATGTTTGCACCAAACAGGTTATATTTTTTATTTACTTTTAAAAAGTATTAGAAAATGCTGAGTAAAATTGTTTATCAAAAATAGTTGTATGTAGAAAAACAATGTAATCCTACTTTTAATTTTTTTAGACTACCTTGTGGGAGAAGTTTGTCGTCAAATATATTGGCTAAGATCAAAGAACAATAAACAAAAATTATCCTGTGCACAAATGTCAAGGTCAAGATTTATGGTTTGCAGTGAAGGGGAGTGTGAAATTAAAAACAGAGGGTAATTCACTGGTGTATGTATACTCAGAGAACTGTTAAATCTTTGGGACAGGGGTGGTTTTGATTCAAACTTTCGGTTAACAGAGCAAGTAGTCAAGGAAAAGCTTGTACAATCTTATGATCGCTACCAGAAACTATGCAAAGTTAGAACCCTTTATGAAAATAGAGAAACAGGAGCAATTAAATAAAAAAAAACAGGATTTTGTAAATGAGGCAAACTGTACATTTCAAGTTTATAAAATATCTTTTATAAAATATCTTTTATTCAAGTTTATAAAGATATCTTAAATCTGATTAAAAATGATGAAAATAGAGACAAAGATGCAAAAAGAGAGGACATTGAGTTCCTGAAGAAAGCATTTAGAGGTGAAATGGTAAAGTTTGACAACAGTAAAGACAAATCTTATCATGACAGAATTAAAGATGGAGAAAAAAGAATGTTTGATATGATAGAGAGAATGCATAGAGAAGATGAACGGGAAAAAGAGAGACAGGAAAGGTCAAAGAAGAAAACCATAGAAGAAAAGGAAAGAATGAAAAATTTTGTGATGGAAGTATCATTTTCATCAAGTGGAACAAGTGCAACTGATAATGATAGTGATTTTGAGCCTTCACCAAAAAAACAGAAGAATAGTAAAGATAGAGTTTGCCTGCAGCTTTCAATGAATGACATTCTTGACAAATGGGTTCCATTCTTGACCAGGTATAAGGTAAGCGTTAGAGCAGAAACCTCACTCCTGGCCTCACTTTTCAGTATCGCTGGTGTTGATCTCAATACAGTTCCTGTATCAAAGAGTGGTCTGCATAGAAACAGAAAGATTGTTATTGAAAATGAAGCAGAAATGGTCAGAGAAGAAAATCTAGACAAAGTATGAGATTTAAAGGTTGTCCTTCATTTTGATACAAAACTTGTCAAGTATAATAGAACTGAAAAAAAAAAGTCTGAAACTGTAGAAAGGCTAGCTCTCAGTCTTTCATCACCCCAGGTCAATGAACCCCTAGATTTCTTGCTCGGAGTTTTAGAAATTGAGTCATCTAAAGGACAGGATCAAGCTATTGCTATTCAGAATATTTTAGAATACTATGAGCTCACTGACCAAATCATTGGTTGTAGTGCAGATACAACTGCCTCTAACACTGGAAAGTACAATGGGGCTATAAAGTTCCTGGTGGATCATGTGCTTCAACGACCAGTGCTTTGGCTCCTCTGTAGGTACTAAAATATTTATAAAAATCATTTATTTTGTCACATACATTTACATTGTACAGTGTACAGTTTTTCATATTTAAATTTTTTCAGGCACCACATATCTGAAAGGCACATATCACATGCAATGGATTATATTCAAGGAACAACAAAAAGATTTATATAAAGATAATATAAAGATTTCCATAATAACTGGCGAGAAATACAAGAAGGAGCTAAAAATATGGATCAATTGCATTTTTTAACTATGACAGAGATGAGTTTAAAGTAGGTACTACTTTTCATACAAGAGTAATAGATACTAAGAATTTTTGTGAAACAGCCTTGAAAAGAGATTGTTTTTAAAGAGGAGACTATAAAGTTCTATGTGAACTACTGGTCATTTACCTTGGGGGCCATATACCTGGTTTCCAATTAAAGCAACCAGGTGCACATCATCATGCCAGATTCATGGCTGACTGCCTTTACTTGCTGACCATGCAGCTGACTTCGAAGATAAATTCAAAATTGAATAAAAGTGAGAAAGATATATTGCAAATGTCAACTGACTTTATTGTCACATTTTATGGATCATACTTCCTGAAGTCTCCTATTGCAGCCCAGGCACCATCAAATGATTTGGATGCTTTCAAACTGTCTTTAGAAATGATGTCAAATGAGCTATATAAATCCAAGTATGGTCCCCTGGCAAAAAAGCTCCATTCAAGCCTGTTTCATATACAAATGTTTCATATACAAATTTTCAAAATCAAGTAGCAAACCTTGCAGTGGTCAATGATAGGGCTGAGCGCCACATTCGACTTGTTCAAGATTTTGTGGCTCAAACCTATGATGAAGGATTACAACAAGACACAATGCAAGTTGTAACTAAAAACAGAAAAGAAGTTGAAAAAGATATGAAAAAAACTGATTTTGTGTGATTTTTTAAAGATTTTGACCTTTATATTGTTGCTATTTTGTGATAAATACTCATTTGTGATTTTTTAAAAAGCTAAAAATTAAGGAAATATTTTTTTTAGATCAAAAATGATTGAAAAATGAAGATGTTTGCGATATTTTTTTCAAACTTTAATTTTGAACTTTTTTTTTTTTTAAATAAAAGATGAGACCAAATAAAATAAATATGTCAAATATTTGTCAACCTGTTTTTTTCTTCATGAATTAATTAGAAGTTGAATGACTACTGTAAAAAATGAGTGAAAATAAGCCAATTTAATTCCTTTTAGAAATAATTTTTTGGATTTTTTTAAATTAATTTTTGTTAATTTATGTTTGCTAATTAATAATAGTCAATAAAAAATGTAAGTAGTATAAATTGAAGCAACAATTGAAAAAAAAACAGGTTTGCTGGCATGTACAAAGTGGTCTCAGCAAACAAGAAATTGGACATCAGTTTAAGTTTAGCGAATACAGCATTAGAATAATGCTTAAAAATTATAACGAATTTAACTGAAAGACAAAGTCGAAGACAAAAGTCGCCCTAGTTGTCCTAAAAAAATGGCAAAAACCAACGAAAATAAAGCACACCTGTTTTTATCTTATATTTATCACTCTTATTGTATTCTAAATAAATTAAAGATAATAAAAAAGAAACATTTTTTAATGTTTGACACTTTGTAATTGGGATTTCTTTTACCATTAAATTATATATATATATATATATATATATATATATATATATATATATATATATATATATATATATATATATTTTATTATATTTGAATTAATTTTATTATTAAATATTAATAAGCAGCAGTTAAGTTTTGTTAAAAATATTTTCACCACAATTTTTTTTCGATAAAAAAACAGAAAGTTAAATAAATAGTTTTTCTACTTTCCAACTTTAAAAATTTTTAACTTAAATTTATTCTATTAACTTGAATTTATTTTATTAAATGTAATTTAAATTTTTTTAAAAATTTAAAACACTCTTTTTTACAATTTATTTTACTTTTAAAATTTCCAAACTATGTTAAAGAAAAGAAAATTTTTTTTTATCAAATTCAGTTTAAAGTTACTTTTGAAGTTCGTTTTAAATTCAACTATTTCATTTATTTATATATAGTTTCAAATAAATAAATTTTTTTCATCCTGTTACTAAAGTGCTAATATTGAAAAGTGTTAAACGCACTTATAACTGTATATATTCCAACTTTAAAAATTTTTAACTTAAATTTATTCTATTAACTTGAATTTATTTTATTAAATGTAATTTAAATTTTTTTAAAAATTTAAAACACTCTTTTTTACAATTTATTTTACTTTTAAAATTTCCAAACTATGTTAAAGAAAAGAAAATTTTTTTTTATCAAATTCAGTTTAAAGTTACTTTTGAAGTTCGTTTTAAATTCAACTATTTCATTTATTTATATATAGTTTCAAATAAATAAATTTTTTTCATCCTGTTACTAAAGTGCTAATATTGAAAAGTGTTAAACGCACTTATAACTGTATATATTCCAACTTTAAAAATTTTTAACTTAAATTTATTCTATTAACTTGAATTTATTTTATTAAATGTAATTTAAATTTTTTTAAAAATTTAAAACACTCTTTTTTACAATTTATTTTACTTTTAAAATTTCCAAACTATGTTAAAGAAAAGAAAATTTTTTTTTATCAAATTCAGTTTAAAGTTACTTTTGAAGTTCGTTTTAAATTCAACTATTTCATTTATTTATATATAGTTTCAAATAAATAAATTTTTTTCATCCTGTTACTAAAGTGCTAATATTGAAAAGTGTTAAACGCACTTATAACTGTATATATTCCAACTTTAAAAATTTTTAACTTAAATTTATTCTATTAACTTGAATTTATTTTATTAAATGTAATTTAAATTTTTTTAAAAATTTAAAACACTCTTTTTTACAATTTATTTTACTTTTAAAATTTCCAAACTATGTTAAAGAAAAGAAAATTTTTTTTTATCAAATTCAGTTTAAAGTTACTTTTGAAGTTCGTTTTAAATTCAACTATTTCATTTATTTATATATAGTTTCAAATAAATAAATTTTTTTCATCCTGTTACTAAAGTGCTAATATTGAAAAGTGTTAAACGCACTTATAACTGTATATATATGTTGTTCTCACTCCAATTATAATTTTTCATTTTCATTGCGAGATAAACCATAATTAAGCCTGTGGGCAAAATTATTTTAAAAATTTTAGTAAACTTTTTATAACAAATATATGAAAAAACAATTTTTTTAGCTTTGAAATTGCTTTTAACGAAGGTTTTTTCATTACCATTAATTTTTTAGACTTTATAGAATGAATGCCGATTAAAAATGATTAACTAATTAATGAGTAGTATGCAAAGATTTTGTTAAAGCCAACTCGTTAAAAAAAAAATTATTGATAGTTTTTTTTTTTTTTGATGATTAAGAAATTCAGCCATAAACAATTCACCCTTCATTTAAAAAAAAAAGAAAAAAAATTAAATCAGGAGAAAGAAACATAAGACCATAATTTTGTGCATTATGAATGTTTTAAGAAACAATATAAGTTTAAATAAGTATAAATTTTTTAAAATAAGAATACTTTTACTTTTAATACTTTTTTTCCAAACAGCATATTTTAAAAATAAGTTTGAAAAAAAGCTTTATTTTATAAATTTTGAAAATAAGTTTGAAAAAAAACTTTATTTTATAAATTTTGAAAATAAGTTTGAAAAAAAGCTTTCAAAGAACGAAAAAGCTGTCAAAGCACTAATGGCATAGGTTAAAAAAGAAAATTTTTTTTTTTATTTGCTTGCTAATATAAAAAAAGGAAAGTGAAATAACAATATATAACTGTTGTTTTGATTATAAAAAAATTAAATTTTAACAGAAAAAATCAGCTTTTAATGGAAGATGGCTGAACAAATGATTTTAGCATATTTAAAGATACCTATTACAAATTTTTATGATATCATTAAGTGCATTAAGTCAATAGATGGTATCAATCCAGAAATACCCTGTGGAAGACTAAAAATTACAACTCAAAAAACCAACAACATGATACACTGTGTAGTTATGACAGACATACAGATTTCAAACTCAAAAACTGTTACTCAAATGCCTCTTAGTGTGAACGCAAGTGTGTCTGCACAGTTTGAAGATGCCTTGTCAAGAACTTTAAACTTCAATCATAGCATGCTGCATTAAAGTCACATGTTTTTAAAAAAATATTTAAGATTATCTTAAATTTCAAAAAGAATTATTAAGTATTAGACTGTTAAAATGTGGCAACAAGTTCTCAGATGAAGAGCATGTTAAACAGTTTGCAGTGCACAAAGTAAATGTTTTCCTCCCCCTAAACTTGCTCTTTAATCCCCGATATATTGATATTATAGTGGGTGACAATATGGCCATATATCACCAAATATATTTTTCTCTCAAAGTATATCAAGTTGAGTCCCAAAAGAAGTGTTAGTTCATAGAGATTTTATAAACAATTTTTTAAATGTAACCTTTTTAAAGAAAATAGTGTTAAAAAGCATCTCGAAAAATGCCTATTTTCAATTTCTGCTTTAAAATGTTTTATTGCAATAAATTAAAAAAAAATTGATTTTTATTTAAAAATATTTCATTAAACTTTCCATCAAACTTTGTTTCTTTTGAGACTCAACTTGTAATACTTTGAGAGAAAATTATTTTTGGTGATATATGACACCCACCATGTCATGGAGTGACTTGAGGGTGGGGTGAGTAAAGGCGGTGATGCATTTATAAAGAGTTGAAATTCATATTTGCATTTTCTTGATTTGTGCACAAAAACTCCACAAAAAATAATAAGATAATCTTATAAAATATTCATATCCCTAACACACACACACAGTTAAAAAAAAAATTTCAATTTAAAAAGTAGTAGTTAGGGAATATGCAATTCAGTTTAAAAGAACAATTGACTTACTGTATTTTGTTACATGACATTCCAATCGTTTCAATGACCTCATCATTTACATTAATATTGCGACTAATGTTGAGCTTAACCTAGAAGAAATTTCAAATATTGCGACTAATGTTGAGCTTAACCTAGAAGAAATTTCAAATATTGCGACTAATGTTGAGCTTAACCTAGAAGAAATTTCAAATATTGTGACTAATGTTGAGCTTAACCTAGAAGAAATTTGGAAAACTAAAATATCTAAAAATATTTAAAACAGTATCTTAAACTTAATTGAACCTGTCTGAAATTTCAAAAGGGACACAAGTCCTTTCGTTAAAACTTTTCAAAATCAACAAAAAAATGTTTTTATATAAAAAAAATGTCTATAATGCTAAAGACACTAAACATAGGAGAGAAAACGTAAAAAACGTAATTTTTGCGAGTTTTGTTTGATTATAAAAAAAATTTCAGTTTAAACTAACTGTTAAACATTTTGGACTTGTTTTGTTTTCGAAAGGACGGGTTTAATTCAAATTTTATTTATTTGAAATTTATTTATTTGAAATTTATTTGAAAATTTATTTATATAAAATACTATTTGAAAACAATTTGGATTTAAATTTTTTTTTTTTATAAAATAAGAAAATTTATGCAAAATAAATATAAAAACTTTATAAGTGTTTATAAGTGTATATTTTTGATATAATTTACATACAAAAAGTATTTTTGTTTTATCTTGTTTTACAATTTTTACTTTCTTAAACTTGCAAAAACAAATATTTTTACCTTTGTGAAAAATTAACAAAAAAAGCAAACAAAAAAAAAAAAAGAAGCTTAAAAATACCAAATTTTTCAATTCTTTCAGTGATTTAAAACCTTGATGTGTTACTAAAATAATCAAACAAATTAAACATCTTAAATACAGCAAACGATTCATGTTAACAAAAAACTTTATTACCTGCTTTACTTAAACCACATAGATTAAGATTGTTTATTGAACTGCATCTCTAAAGTAAAAAAAAAAATGAAAGTAAAATCTGTTTTTGCTCTCAACAAAAGCAAAACGGCTATAAATTAGAGGTTACTAACTTGAGATAAAAAAACAAGTGACTGATCAGAAAGAGATATACAAAATGATAAATTAACTGAAGAAAGATTAGGACAGCTCTTTGTTAAATTGCATATTCCGCCATCATTTAACTAGAAATATAATAAACAATAATTTTACTATTTAATACTATATTTAAATTATTATAAAAATATTACAAATTTATACCCAAAATTACACCAATAATAAAACATGTTTTATCTAGATTATTCTAAAATATGCTTTATATCTTATCATTCTTTAAATTCAAAATTGCTTTTTTTCTTAAAACAAACTTAATTTAACTTAAAATATAATAAATAATAGTTTTGCTATTATTTATACCCTAATTACACCAACAATAAACATGTTTTATCTAGAATATTTTAAAACTTGTTTTATATCTTATTACTCTCTAAATTAAAACTTACTTTTTTTTCTTAAATTAAAACATTAAAAATGATAACCTGACATAAATTTCATGTAAATTTTGCAATTATAAATTTATTTGCACTTAAATTATTTGTATTTTGTAATAAAATGTAATTTTTTTAAGCTAATTTTTAAAAATTATAATTAAAAATATCAATGAAATCAGTGTAAAATCACTAATGCATCCATAAAATAAAATTCTACTCACTCGAGAGCAATTACTGAAATCCACAACTTTTAATGAAGAGTGTAACATAAACAAGCACTAAAAAAATTGTTTATAACAATCAAAGTCATGATTTCTGATGAAAAATAACATTATTTATGCACCATTAGTTAAATAAATTAAAATATACTCCATAATTGAAAGATCTTAAATAAAAATGTTTATAAATATATTTGTTTTTGTAATTGTATACTAGTCCTACCTTTCCTATTAGCCTTGAGCTTTCTGTTACAGAAAGTATTTCAAGATGTTTTAAACCTTTGAACATCCACCAAAAACTGAAAAAAATAAACACACGATGCACATTGTTTATGTGGAACATTAGAACTAATATATTAAACAATATATATATATATATATATATATATATATATATATATATATATATATATATATATATATATATATATATATATATATATATACACACACACACATATATATATATGTATATATATGTATATATATATGTGTGTATATATATATGTGTGTATATATATATGTGTGTATATATATATATATATATATATATATATATAAGTATATATATATATATATAAGTATATATATATATAAGTATATATATATATAAGTATATATATATATATATATATATATATATATATATATATATATATATATATATATATATATATATATATATATATATATATATATATATATATATATATATAAATATAAATTACCCTTTTTCTCCAACATTTAAACACCTATCCATTTTAAGAACCTAAAAAAAAAAGAAATCTACTATTGACAACAAGATTAAATAAAAAGAAATAATCAAAATAGTTTAAAAAAAAAAACTAACTTGCAACTGAAGAAGATTTTCTCCAAGGTATTTCAACGTTTTGTTTTGGATACAAGTTCGAGAAATATTTAATTGCTGCAGCTGTTTACATACTTTACCTACAAAGTAACTATATTGTATTTAAACCACAAACAAAAGCAGTGTAACATGTTGAACAAAACATGTGCAGCATGTACTTTGCAAGATCCTAGTTTTAGTTTACAAACAACTCAACTTTAAACTTACCAATCATAAAAAAACTTATTTTTGTTATAACATAAGGAGATGCTGAAAAATCAACAGACTTCAAATTATTGCAGCCTTTTTTAAGAATTGCAACCAGTATATTGTCATTTAAGCCTAAATAACATAAAAGACAATTAAAACCTTAAATACAAAATAACAACTAAAAGACAATTAAAAAGTATAATAAAAACTATAACATCAAACATACTAAATTACTTTAGCAATATACTCTAATATTATAAAATACCCTTTTTATTATATTATATTACTATTGTAAAAGAAATTTTTTGCTCAAAATGTTCAAACAATATGGATATATTAAAATTGAGAACTTTGTTTCCATTTTTTGACAGGTAAAAAACTTAGTTAAAGTTATAAGTTTTTCAAATTGTGACTTTTTTAGACATTTTTTTGGTATTAAATTTTCTTATGGTTAGTAAAGCAACTCTATTAAAGAAATGCCAAAATTTTTTACTAAATGGGACCATTTCAAATATACCAAATTAACAGTGTTTTAAGTGCAAACTTTGCAAAATTATTCTTAAAACCCCTGGCTCAATAATACAGGTATTATAAGGAGTCAGTATTTACATTATTGCCAAAAGCAAAACTTTACAACAAGCATATAATGCTTGAGGATACCCTGAAAACTCATTAAGCCAACAGTAATCTTGCTATTGAATACTTAAGGATTTGGTCTAGAAACAAGTTATCAGTTCTTTAAAAAAGAAACTTGAAAATAAAAGAACATCTGATAAGTATCAAGTGAAAAACAAAAGATACATAAATATCTACACTATAAAATATTTCAAACTTTTGAAGCGCTAAGAATATAAGGTACAATGTCAGCAACAAAAATGCCAGCAACAAAAGCCACTAAATTGATCAGTGTTAAGCCTGATTAATTCTATTTAAATTTGGCAAAAACATTGCTTCTGTTTTTGTTGTATCCAAGTACTTAGTGAAAAAAATTGTCAAGAAACTAAATGTAAATGTGTTATAACTATGTGTCAAAGTGTAGTTGATGTGCTTTTTTTTAAAAAAAAAATTAATGCACGTCAATATATCTATTTATACATTCCATTAATCAAAATTAAAAAAAAAGAAAATTGGTAAAAAAATTCAGTAGATCACTAGTAAGTAATGATGATGATAACTAAATATAATTAAAAAGTTTGGAAAAAAAAAGCACTTTGATATGTGATTCAAGAAAAAGATAAAATGCTTGAACATTTTTTTTTTTGAGTTGCAAATGATGGATATCAATTTAAAAAAAATGGATATCAATTTTATTCTGACCAAAAACAAGCTTGAATATTTGTATCGTTTTAAAATTACTAAAAAAGTCATTAGTGCTCTTTCAAACAAAAATGTTAATCATTTGTACTCTAAAACTGTTTACCATTTTTTAGGTAAAAAAAGTTGATGAAGCTAATTACCAATAATCCAACTTGTTAAACAGCTTTTTAAAAATAGAACTATTGAAATAAGAAGCATCGATTAAAACTCATCAAGTATTTGTCAAATCCAAATATCTTGTATTAGGGGATGATCAATATGGCAACAAGTTAAAAAAAAAAAAAAAGACAACTAACCTTGCCATTAATCTTAATTAGATAATATTTCTGCCTGGTAGTTTCAAATGATAGCTTTGATGATGACAAAGAAGTCAACACTGATTGTATAACTGATAATGTAAGAAATAACAAAAATGAATTGATTTTGGCTCAACAACTCAAACTATTTATTGATAAATCAAATATGTTACAAACTGAAACATTGACCGTTACGAAATCGGATTAGGCCTTGTTAAAAAAATTTGTTAAAAACATTGTTAAAAAAGTTGTTAAAAACCTTGTCAAATAGGTGTTTTAAAGCCAAAGCCTAAACATTTGAACCTACTTTTTAAAGCTCTTCAAACTACTATTTCTACATCAGTATTAGCTGACAGATTTGACAACTAGTCCAAGAGAAATTTTCTAGTCATGGACTAGAAAAGGCCTCTTGGACTAGTTTTCGATTCAATTCTTTGTTTCTAACTAATATAAGATTTTTCCAACTAATAAAATTCTTCAAACATTTAAAATAAAGCATTGACTATTTCAAAACAAATTTTAAGTGATATTTTGTACTTTTTGTAATAATTAATTTAATCTTAAACAAATGGCCACTGCTTATTTCCAATTACTTTGGTGTACTGTTTTTCAGAAATTTTACTTTAATGAAAAAGTTCAAACTGGAAGCCCTAATCATGACACAATAACAGTAAAATTAAGAAATTAAGTTTTATTTATAAAACAAAACCTGATAATCTGTTTGAAGTGTTGAAAAAACCTTTAAAGTTGAGATAGTGAATACAGTTCCAATTATCAAGTGAAATTTGACGCCATCTTTTACAAACTAAAAAATAAAAATAAAAAAATAATTAAATGTGGAACAAAAAAGATCCAGCAATCATATTTAAATTGAAAAATATATCATTAGTTGGTTTGTTCTTAGATTTAATCTAAAATAAAGAACTAAAATTAAAAAAAAATACACAGAGAACAGCTTTTTAAATTCTGTTACAAACCTTTCTAGAGATAAGTATGAATAAAAAACATTAAAATAGGTTAGTTAACATTGGTTTTAAATTTTTCAATAAGTTTGGGATGAGAATTTTTTTTTTAACAATCTATGGGGGCAAGCAATGTCCCTTAGCCATTCTAAAGACAACACGATGATGAAAAAAAAACACTGATATAAAATCTACAATTTATTTGTGGATAAGGGTAGCAACTTGTTTTTCCTACTAGTCCTATGACAATAAAAAATACTCAGTCTTATCTGCAATAAATTAACACCAGAAAAGACACTTAGATAAAATTATTTTAATTCTTTCATGTTTTTTTTTTTAAGTGTAACATCTACTGTTTTTTACTTGAGTAGTTAGATTGACTATAAATAATAATTGTAACAGTATAAAGAATTGATTTCTGTAACTTTATAAAGTATAAAAAATAGATGGCTGCAACATTATGAAGTATAAAGAATAGATCGCTACAACTTTATAAAGTATAGATCATTGTAATTTTGTATCTGATTTTATAAGGAAACTTGTCCCACTTTGCTGAGATAGAACAATTTATTAAGATCTCAGTATGATGGTTAACTGTAGAGAAAGTCTTAATAGCAACTATATGGATTATTCATCCTGCCCAGCTATACTGGTATAACTTTTTCTGCCAAGAGTTCCACTTAAACAATGACTTGTTTGACCAGATAAATAAAATAACTATTATATAGGAAAAAAAGTTTTAACTTCTTTGGGCCTGCATTTTTTTTTCATTTTTTTATTTTAGGTGCACTAAGAAGTCCTAACGGTCTTATCACAGAGCACTTCGGAAGAGCATTTGAAAGGAAGTTCACACCTTCTTCCTTACCAATGTTATAAAACTTTCCCAGAGGTGGTGTTGAACCACAGATCTTTAGCTTCTGATGCAAGCGTGGTAACCACTGCACTATGGCTGCTCAAACAATATAACACTAATGGTCCTAAAATAGAACCTTGGGATATCCCACAAGCTATCAGATTTACATAAAGGTATAGCAATTAAATTGTAAAGTGACAAACAATAGAAATAGCATCTTAGTATTTAAAAAAACTATAAGAAACTCCGAAGTTTTGACTAAGAGGTCTTCCATAAAGTACGTACACAGATTCATGGGAGAGGGTACCCAAAAACATATAATTGTAAATAAGAAAAGGGGGTGCTAAAGACAGTGAGTACATATGCAGTTTGAATTTTACGTTGAAAGTTTCTCATTCTCTATATCTCCTAAAACTTAAATTCTTTTTTTTTTTAATAAAAGCATTGATGTTTAAAAAAATGAGAATCGTATTTAAAACTTGATTATTGTCTATGTAGATATTCTTTTAAACAAAAGAAATAGTTAAAAGAAAACTCACCAGATCACCTATTTCATAACAAACATTTGCAAAAACAGAAGTTGACACTAAACTATAATCATTTCTGCTTTATAATACTTTTGGTCAAAGGTACAATGGCTTCTAAAACTAACTTACTGTTATAAAACAAAACTTACTTTCGTTAAACAAACTAACAGTTGAAAAGCAAATTTAGTATAGTAAAACAAACTTAGTATCACTTAATGTATCTTTTAAGTAATATAAACAAATAATAACTTTGTTTCAACAATAAGCATCCTATATTGGGGTGAACTACTGCCAGAATTGATAACGAGTGGCAAGTAATTGACTAATTCTGTGACATATTATATTGTTTTGTTTTTATATATTTTTGTAGCGAAATTGTTTAACAAATGAAGCCTAAAATTTTCAGAGCTTCCTGGTGTAGTCTACATGCTGTGAATCAGTCACCACAAGCACTTTTTAACAACTTTTAATGCTAAAAGTTTGTTTTTTTTTTACATATTATTACACAATAAAAAGGATAGTTAATGGATTGTTACTTAATAAAAAATAGACAATTGTAAATTTGTAAAAGATTATTGCTGAGAATTGCCTTTAACTTAACTTATTGGTTAAAATTTCATTTGTTAAAACTTCTTTATTGGCATCAGACATGCTCAAGTCATGTTTGATAAAATATTATACGTTTTTCGGGCTAATAAAGTTAAATTAAAAACCAGCAGCTTAAAATTTGTAAAGGAATTTACATCTTCTGAACCATTATTCTCTTAAGCAAAACTTATTTAAAATAATAATAATAAAAAATAAAAAAATTGAGAACAAAACTATTAAAACTTTCAAAACAATTTTTTTAATACTTCGTATATTGATGTGAATTGTATAAATATTATTTTGATTAAGAAACTAACTTAATTCTAAAATTAGTTAAATCTATTATGCAAAGCACCAGACCAAATGAAATAATTTAGATCAAGTTCATCCCCTCTCGGGAATCTGTCAAAAATATGACTACGATAAATTTGATTCTAATATTATTTGTTTCCAAAAATTTGTTTCCCACTCAACGTCCCTAATTTTCAAAGTTTTCATGTAAGTAAAGCTTATGATTGAAAAATCTTTTTTTTTACTTTATTTTCAATGTCCTCCCAACTTTCATTAATGCCTAGATAAGTTGTATTAATATTAAAGAAAATGTTTAAAAAAGACATTTGGACTAAATTTTTTTGAATAAAACTAAATAATAAACGCATATCAATAAAACTAAAATTGTTGTTTTAGTCGAAGCTGGTCTTTTCTATTTTTTCTTGGTTCTTGAAGTCTTTATAATATACACCACAATCTGCAGACATGCTACTTTATTTCAAGTGCGCTTAATTCATAGCAGGTTCAGTATATGACGCCATCGTAGTATTATTTTTAAAGATATCATACTAAGATGTGTTTTTTCTCCTACAATCAGCAAATGGTGTTTATTTGTATCACTTTGTCTAAATTCAAAAAATTATTTGCGATATTTTTTAAATTTAACAAAATATATTACTTTATTAAAAATAAAGATTTTAAAAATTTTATTAGCGCAACTCATTATTAACAATCATCAGGATAATTTTTAAATTAATGTGTCTTTTATACAGTTGTTTAGATTCTTTTAAATAAGCATTATTTCTTGAACAAATAATTTTTGTACAAGTATTATATAATACTTACTTGTTATAGAGTCTTATATTTAAGATGACCAATATTCTCCTGTTTTGTGCAAGAGCTATATAAAATTGAAATTTTTATAGCAAACTCCTAAAATAAAAGACAAGACATTAGTCAGCTCATATATTCTGAATCTTTTTTATTTTTGTTTAAATGATGAGAATTTTTTTTTAAATTATTTAGGCTGTTTATCACTAAAAGAGCTTTTGACACTTTGCCCACACCAAACAATTAAAAGCTATTAAAAGTTTAAAATTAAACAGCAACGCAATTAAACCGTGTAAAAGATATCATTAATAAAAAGTAATTAAGTAGAGGAGTTTTAAATAGTTAATATTTATTAAAAAACCCATCATGATGTCATATACCAGGCATGTCAAAGTGGCGTCCCACAAGCCACATGCGGCCCGCCAGACCTTTTATGGCTGCCCCAAACATTTCTATCATTTTATTACAAATGGCGGCCCGCAGACATGCATTTCAAAAATGTTTTATTTAAAAACAACAATAAAAAAATCACAAATAGTTTTCTGAACTCCTTTATTAAAAAAGGACATGAATACTAAATTAATTTTCTAACTTTTTATTAAAATTGAAACTCTAAATTTAAAACATAAAAAATTATTAAAAAATTATGACAATATATTTTAATTTTAACAATCGATATGAGAAAATAAGGCGGGTGAATATAAAAAAACAATTGCTTTTACTCAGCGTTTTTGGAGTAATTGTTCAGCTTTACGTGAATAAAGATTTAACATAAATCTTTCAAACTTTTATTTACGTAAGGCTGAGCAATTCACTTCAAAAACGCTGAGTAATTGCTTTACGTGAACAAAAATTTGATTAAAATCGCTCAAATTTTTATTATCGTAAAGCTGAACAATTACTCGAAAAAACACTGATGAAAATCAATTGCTTTTTTTTATTCACCCAGCCTAATAGATTAGTTGTTATCTTGTTGTTGTTGTTGTTTACCATTGAGTTATTTTTGTTTTTTGGTTATTGTCACTAAATTTAAAATGTTTCATTCAAAACCAAGTGCAAGCAGAAAACGTAAAATTAAAGATGAAAAAAGAATTTTTCAATCATAATGGGAAGTGCTATACTTTTTTACAAGCATTAATGAAAGTATTATTTGTCTGATTTGTCAACAAAAAGTTAGTGTGCTGAAAGAATTCAATATCAAGAGGTATTATAAAACTCATCAGGAAAAATTTGAAATTTATCAAAAAGATAAAAGGACAGAAAAATTAAATGAACTAAAAGCCAAACTAAAAAGCAACAAAATATTTTTCATTTTGTGAACAAATCAAATGAACTCGTAGTCAAAACAAGTTATAATCTGGCACATTTAATTGCATTTCATTCCAGACCTTTCACTGACGGTGAATTTATCAAAAACTGCCTATTTAAAACTGCAAAGATTCTTTGCCCTGAAAAAATAAAAGATTTTAAAAACATAAGCTTTTCAAGAAATACAGTTGCTGAGCCTGTTAATGACATAGCAACAGATTTGAAAAGTCAGTTAACAAAAATCTGCAAGGATGTTGAGGCCTTTTCAATTGCTGTTGATGAAAGTACAAATGTCAAAGATGTTGCTCAGTTGTCTGTTTTTATCAGAGGTTGCAATTATGAAATTACAGAGGAACTTCTAGAGTTGATTCCTATGCATGGTACAACAACAGGTGCAGACACTTTTTTGGAGATTGAAAAAATACTGGACAAGTATAAACTTCCTATTACTAAACTTGTGTCTATAGTTACTGATGGAGCAACCGCTATGATTGGTTCAAAGAAAGATCTTGTTGGTAAATTAAATGAGAAAATTGGCAAATAGATAAACAATTTTCATTGTATCATTCACCAAGAAGTATTATGCGGAAAAACAATTGATCTGGATTATGTGATTAAAAGAATAGCATCTGTTGTCAACTTTATAAGAGCAAGAAGACTAAATCATCGCCAGTTTGCCACATTTTTCTGAAGAATATTAAATTGTATAATATAATAGCGGTAGTAACATGGACATTTTTAAAGAAAATTAGATTTTATAAAGCCAATTTTTTTGTATATTTGGTGTTTTTTGCTTTAAAACAAAAGACCTTTAAAGCCTAGAAAAATTGATTTTTTTACAAACCCCCCGATATCAACGTCAAAAACAATTTAAGTTTTCTCATCCATTAATAACTTATATTTTATAGATATAATATAATAATAGCAGTAAGTTATTATCACAACAAGATTTTAACGATTAAAAATAGTTTTTTTTTTTGTTGAATGAAAATGACAGTGAATATGAGGATTTACCATATTACACTGAAATTCGATGGTTATCATGTCATAAAGTACTCAAAGCATTCAATCATTTGAAAACCGAAATATTTCAATTTTTGGAAACAAAAGGGCAAGATATTTCAGATATAAAAAATACCAAGTTTCTTCAAGATTTAGCTTTTCTAGTTGATATCACAAAACACCCGAATGATCTGAACATTATTTTGCAAGGAAAGAACAAATTGATCACCACAATGTTTGATTATGTCAGAGCTTTTCAAACCAAGCTTTTATTCTGGGAACGCCAAATTGAACAAGATTTTGTACATTTTGAGACGTGCAAGTCTATGAAGCTGCAAGACCCAAATTTTATGTTCAGCAGCTACTCAAAAAATATAAACAATATAAAACAAGATTTTGAAAAAAAGGTTTCAGGATTTCAAAAAATATGAACCAAAGTTTGCTTTGTTCACCTCACCATTCAACTTTGATATTGAAAAAGTGGAAGAAGATCTGCAAATGGAATTTATTGAACTTCAGTGTGATTCTGTTCTCAAACAACAAATTACTGATGTTGGTGTACCCAAGTTTTATTCATTTTTACCACATCAATTTCCGAAGATGATTCAATTTGCTTGTCAAATGTGCAATGTTTTGCAGTACTTATTTTTGTGAGCAACTTTTTATTGTGTTCTTATTGTGTGAAATAAATAATGCAAAATTAAAATTCTGTACTTTTTTTTAATAATATTGCAGTGATTTGGTTGATTTTAAATATAATTATGATCTTGTTTACTTCAAAGCTTAGCAAAAGGACAGTTAGAGTTGAAGAGTTACACTTCATTCATTAGAAAAATAAGTATTAGCTTGAGCGGCTTTTACAATATTTTTTTAGGCTAAAGAGGCCCCCATACCAAACTGAGTTTGACATGCCTGTCATATACTGAAGCTATTATGAATTAAAAACACATGAAATAAATTAAGCCTGCAGATTGCAGCGTATATTATAAAGACTCCAAGAAAAAATGGAGAAGGCGAGCTTCGACTAAAACAACAGTTTTAATTTTATTGATATGCGCTTATTATATAGTTTTAATCAAAAACGTTTTTTTTAAACATTTTCTTTAATAAGAACATAACTCTCAGCACTTGGGGATTCTATAAAGATTTAGTTTAATTTAAGTTTTGCAATTATTAATGCTAATTTCTTTCTAAATTTTTAGGATTCAAGCCTATGTACATAGACATATGTATGCACTATGTATGGATTACAGATTCTAAGTCTAAAATGTGTAGATTTGTGTTTGCAGGCTTGAAAATTAGTGTTAACACTTTAAACCTTAATTAAATAATTTTATTAAGGACAATTAAATATATGCTTTAACTAAATCTGCCACATAGGAGATGCAACTACAATTAAGTGAAGGTGAAATAAGAGTGTACCTAAAAATAGTCTTTAAGAAACACCATAAAACTAAGAGCATATCAGTTTATTGCATATTTTTATTTATCCTCTGTGTATTTTGAATGTTAAAATAAAATATAACAAACCTAACTCCATCTTGATTTTCGTTTTTAAGTCAAGGTAAGAAAATATATGAAAGAAAAGATCATCATGCAGCTTATTGATATAACAACTGTAATAAAACATATTATTAGAATTAAAAAACTATTAACAATGTGACAACAAAATTACAAGAAATTCAATAAGCTAGGAGAGATAATCAAATTTAGGAGAAAAATTAGGAGAAAAACAAAATAGGAGAACTTTTCAAATGTGAAAAATGAAAAAGAAGATAATTATAATACAAAACAAAAAAGCAAACTTGTTTTGTTTTTCTACTTTAAAAGTATCTACTGTTTTTTTTTCCTCTTCTGCCATAAAGTAATTAGCAGCTTCCTTGATAATAAAAATATAAAAATTGCACATACAAATTAAATAAACATCTAACTAATTCTTGATGTAAAAAATGATGTAAAAAACAAATTAAAAAAAAAAAAAAACTATACATTTTTCATAGAAAAATTTACTTTTAACAATTTTGTGAATGTCTTAGTTGTAAAATCATCTTTACTATATTTTCCAGCCTTTAAAACCTGACTTTGATGTCAGGTCAGGGTCAGAATCATAACAATCACCCTGCTACTGATAACATATAATCAATACAGCCTGCCACATGCCCTGAAGACAAAGACTAGGAGAAATTAACTTAAACTAAAAATATTAACTGTCTAACTAAAGATATTAACTGTCTCTGGATACAGTCTTACATAAGGCCTCTTTAAAAGTCTTGTAAAATGCAAAAACTTAAAAAGTAAGCATAAAATTTCTGCTAACAAGCCTTGCATTTCTTTGTTTAATAGGCTAGCTCAATGTATACCAGTGTTGCATTGTCTCTCTACTAAGATAAGAAAGTTTTATCTTTTTGACTCGTTTTTGCTTACTTTCTTTTACTTTCAATCAACTCTCTGACATTTTACTGCTTTTATTTATTTTATGACAGCCAATCAACTCATGCCCTCTGACAACCATTTTTACTCCTATTATCCTGCTGATTTTTATAACAGAAATACTAAATCATGTATTAGATGGAAGCAGTGAGGCTAAGACTACTGCTCTAGACAATAATTATTCAGATCACATTTATATCCTTTATTTGGTCTTAATTTAGCTTTAAGCTGATGACTTTCTCAACTTTTTTGAAACTTTTCTTATTTTTTGTATGGACTGACTGAAAAAATTAAAAAGCAAATAAAATACAAAAATGTATGTTTAAATTTATATTTACAAAAAACTGCATTCTGGTGTTCTTTAAAAGCCCACCTAATATAGTGTATCTTAGGAAGTTTTTCGAATGAACAACACTCTCCTTTATTTCTAGTAACTTCAAGGTTCCATTTTTAATCCTGTATTGATTTACATTTGTAAAAATGATCTTACCTTTATGGTGGCTTGATTTGATTTCATTCTCCATCTTTTTAAATATTTTATCCCCCTTATATGAGCAAAAAGGCATGTGTACCTCTCCCTAATGTACACATGACTTTTTGTTCATTATCACTACAAAACTTTTGGGCACATCAGACATGTTATAGCAAAACTTGGCATCTTTAAACAATATTTTGGTATCCAGATGGCGTCCAACATGGCATTGCAAGGCATATTCAACATGGCATTGCAAGGCAAAACTATTCTTAGAAGTAATTTTTTTCAAATTCAATAAGGCTGTATACAATAGGGTTATTCACTCTTGCAAAGAAACTGTTGTCATATTTAGGCTGGTTCTTCTTATAACATCCTTTCTTTTTTATCCAGAACTTACCTTAAATTAAAAATTATAAAGTTTTTCACTAATATCTCGATAAATAATTTGTTTTAGAAAATTTAATTAACATGAAATTTATTATTTAAGATATGAACACAACTTGCCTTGGCACTTGGAGATCGCTTTAAAGAAACTGATTATTTTAGATAAATATATACGAAGTTTCACACGTGTTAAAAAAATAAACCATTTTATAAATATCCTATATCAACTACAATTAATCAACACTTTTTAGGCAGGTTCTCTAAATAAGCACAGCTTTGTTGTAGTATCCGCTCTTAATAAGCTTTACTGCATAGAAATAAAGTTATGTGAAATAAAGTTATGTATTTAAAAAAATTGACAAGATTGAAAAAACACAAAACATATTGTCTCGTCCAAGTGGAGAATTTGAAACTCCAATTTCAGACTTGTCATGATTATCACCTCTCTTGATAATTTCTGTTTGCTAAAATTACATCATTTTCTTAGTTCTGCCATTTGTATAGCGTTACATACAAACATCGGTAAGTGTAAACAGCTATAGCATAAGTTGAGTTTGTGGGTGGTAAATGGAACAACCATGTATAATATACGTATAATATGAGAAAACTTTAAAACCTTATTTTTGCAATTAGAATTTTTTTTTGCTATATATATCTTTTTGCCATGAATATATACAGATAAATTGAAAAAATTTAAAAGTTATCATGCTTAGGGGAGGATTTGAACCCTACGAAATAACACTGTTGACAGTGCACTAAACCACTGAGCTATTAATGATATGCAATTAGGAAAAAAACAAATCATTTTATAAATCTTTTATAAGCTCTACATATGCAGAAAAGGTGAACATGTTAATTTTTTTAACTCTTGCAGCAATTTTTTAGAACAAATTATTTTACTAAAAAATATTGAACTAAATAAAAAATAAGTGTAGAAATAAACAGTAATAGATAAACATAGAAATGGTTGGTTTGGTAAAGACTTTGATTAATTACAATGAAAAACTTTTTCATTGTTATTAATCAACATTATTTAGAAGGCTGATATAATGATCATTATTTAGATATTATTTAAAAAGTTATTTATATTATAAAATTTTTTTCTAAATTTTAGGTTTTTTCTCTCAATATATGTCTATAATTATTTTTTCACCATAAAAAATATTGAAGTAAGAATAAGTATAGAAATGATTAATGCAGAATAGACTTACCCATACTTTATATATACACATATTGCATGCATATATATATATATATATATATATATATATATATATATATATAATATATATAATATATATATATATATATATATATATTTATATACAGTCTTGCATAGTAGTCAAAAAGTTTCTTCCATAAACTGTAGTTTTAAAGAGAGTGCTATTAAAACACAGACCAGAAAAAGGGTTTTTTTTCTTAAATGATAGACTGCCTGCCCAAACCAAACCCTCAGACGATGTAGCAGCACTCTGTTGCAAGTCAGGCTATAAGATAGTCAATGTAGCAACACTCAGTTGCGAGTCAGGCTATACGATAGTCGATGTAGCAACACTCCCTTGTTAAAAATATTCGATAAAACTTAATGTACTTTCCACATTTATTTGTTTTAACTTTTCTATAACAATAAAATGTAGCTTAACTGTCGAGGTAACAAAAATGTTGTTAAAAGAGACTTTTTTTGTAAAAATAGGCTTTTTCGATAAGGATATATTTATATATATATATATATATATATATATATATATATATATATATATATATATATATATATATATATATATATATATATATATATATATATGTATATATGTATATATGTATATATGTATATATATGAATAAAACTCTAGAGTAAATATAAACTTTGGTCATGTAATTTTAAGCACTTTATATGTTTATCCAGTTTAAGCTATTTATAGTTATTTCTAATCTAATCTAAATAGTTTATTTATTATGGCAATAACTATATTAAAAAAGGGTTGCTAAGGAGTCTTGTAAGATAGATAAAAGTCAAAAAAAAAATGCTGATGATCAAACAAACTATTATATTTACAGTTCAATTTTCTATAATAGGTCAACAATGTGCTTGTTTTTGTTCTAGACAACCTTTTTTATCTTTATTATTATGGAAATGTCAATAAACAAATGGACACACTTAGGAACATAAATTCAGTAAACAAATTCAATAATAATAAAAATTTAATAAATGAAAGCCTACTTTTAACACTTCCTTGTTCTTATCTTTCCCTAAAAAGACAGAATTTAAATTAATTCTGAACATATAATAAATAAAGGCAACAAGACAAAAAATATCTTTAGCATAAAAAAACAACTTGGTAATTGAAAAAACAATTGCTGATTAAGCTATTAATTTTAGATGTTTTGATTTGTTATAAATTGAGCTTGTGACAGAAAAAGTATTTTGTGTTAAAAATGATATTTTCTGTAAAAAATCATATGGAAATCAGAACATGTTGCAGTGTTATAGAAATATATACTTTGAACAACAAATATAAATAAATTGCAATTTAAATTAAATGTTTTTAGAGAGTGAGAAACAAACTAATAAATCATGTCTAATAAATTGTGAAATAGTGGTTACGTGTCATTAAGTACAAGGCGTCCGCTTATCAATTTCTGACTGGTGATTACCAAAATGAAAATGATTAAAAGCTAAATAATATAAACAATAATGATGTTCACATTCACTCAAAAAAATTAATATTTTACATTAATAAATTTTTGGTGATTATTTATAAGGATTTAATGTTAATTTCATTTTAGCTTGGATAACTAAAAAATTGGCAAGAACCATTTAAAAGATTTTCAAAATTTTTGACAAATGCTATAAATTTTGGAATTTTTGCAAGATGTTAACATGTTGAAAATACATAACATAGATGAAGGTTGATGAAGTTTATATCAAATTATCATGAAGGTGCATTGATAGACATTCTACTGAATGCTAAAATGTCTATTTTGCGGTCTAAAGTTTTTAGTAAAAATGATTCAATCAAAAATGGTACATATTCTGAAATTCTTTAAAAACAATGCAAACTATAATTAGTTTGGGTAAATTCCTTATAAGTAACAACTAAAGGGTAATTTAAAAAATTACTGCCTTTAGTTGTTACTTATAAGGAATTTCATATTTTATTTCATCATACTATTTCATCATACATCAACATATTTTACTTTCAGTTGTTGCTTGTAGAGAATTTGCAGTATTTTGACTTTGAAGAACACTTTTACTTGCAATTTTTTTTATTACTTTCTTCACCTCATTCTACTCTGCAGTTATTGTCACAAACAGATTTATGAATCCTTTTAAAAATTTCTACTGCCAAAGCATATGATACCGATTTCCTTCCATATTTGACAATAATGGTGGCTCCATGTGTTGATGATATTATATATACCTTGATGTCAAATTCAAATTTCAAATATATATAAGATTTTTTATTTTTTTATTTAAAAATACCCGGATTGAGGATATTTAATGCAAAATAATTTGGACTAATAAATAGTGAAATTGGCTGGATAACTAGACGTGGATACCTAGATTAAAAATTTACTGACTACCATGCAAAAGTGCTTATATACATTCATAACAAAGAACAAAGATTCCTAATATTATCAGAAAAAAAAAATGTTCAAAGGTATGTCAAACTGGGTCTTAGAGTTTTTAAATTCTTCAAAATAATTATCATATTTTCACTATTTCACTAATTAAAATATTTTCACTATTATATTTTATAAAAACATTTAAAAAAAAAATCCATTTGAAAAATCAAAAAATATATAACTTTTGATGTTAGAAGCTTTTATGCAATAAAATTCAAATTATTATTCATTATACAAAATAATTATTATTTTTGAGCAATAATCATTCTTTTCTAAGGTTGATTTGTTCCCTTTACCATCCTATTGTAAATACTGCATATATGCACTTGGGTTATAACATTTTGGTACCACCATTTGACCTTAAAAAAATTGAACTTTGCTTTAAAAGCAACTCAAGTTATTAATTTTATTTATTTACTTTTTAAAAAGGTCACCCAGCATGATCTCGAATTACATATATACAAGCTCGGTCCCATATATCAGTAACAAAAATTTTCTTTAAAAGTATATCAACCTGGGTCTTAAAAGAATGGAACAGTAAGAAAATATTCCATATCAGTTTTTAAGCTGTACCCATCATTAAGAGATAACAGAACGAGTTGCATAGCCATTAAAAAGAATAAAAGACCCTTGGAAAGGGGTCATAAAGATCCAGTGTTTTTTTTAATGATAAATTGTGATTTATCTGTTAATAGGTTTATAAAATCTTGTTAAAAATTATGTAACTTGAGAATATTTTACTACAAATGACTTAAAACTAAAACATACTTTTAAATGGTATTACTAGCTTTAAATGGTTTATTTGTTAACCAATGGCAACAATTTACTTTTCTCAGATTATCATTCACTATTGACATCTAGTGAAAACCATATACGAAACTTATTGTAAAGTTAGCATCTGCTTAGACTGCATCTCTTTATTATGCAAAAAGAATGGTAAGAAAATATTCCCAGTTTTATAGAAATTTTAAACTTTAGAATCTTTTTTATAAAAAACCTAAAAAAAAAAATGACCTCGTAATTTTTGTTAAAAAATGCTGATTTTTGTATATAAAATTAGGGTTTTATATCCAAAATATACAAAACATTTATTTTTCTAAAATCCCTATAAATTCTGGATTTTTTGAGACTCAGGTTTTTGGAAAAAAGTTTTTTTTTACTAATATATGATATAAAGAGTCATGTTAAGCAACTTTTTTAAAAAACAAGTATAAATTCTGATTAAATATAATTAATTAAAGTTTAAGGGTATTAACTATTATTAAATATAAACCAAGTAAAAAATAAATAACTTTACTAAACGGTATACAATAATAAACAAATAATATAGAACAATAATAATCTTAACTCTTCAGATAAAAACACATGTTGTTCAGTTATGACCATTCTTTTTAACTGAACTTTAGTCCTTTTTCTAATTACTTGTTTAATACTTAATACATATATATAATATATATAATTAATATTAATATATAATAGTGTAGTCTTTTTTGTATTTTCACTTAAGAATTGACAGCCAAACTTTAATGTGTTCCAAATAGTGACTAGATATTTGCTCTAGTTGCGAAAATTAATGTAACAACTTTTTTTAAAATAAAAAAAATCAAAGACTTTTGAGTTATTCAAACCATATTTCATCTATTTTTCATAGGGCCAACTGAGGATGCCAAAACGTTACAACCCTTATATACACATATATTGTAGTTATTTTTATACAAGATATAAAATATATCTTGTATAAGATATATAAGATAAAAATATTGATTCTTATTGTTTTTTATTTGTATGATCAAGAAATAAGCTTAGTTATTCCCAATCTAACTACAAGTTACACACCAATGACATTTTTTTTTTTTTTTTGCATTCATTATACCATTAACAACCTCCATTTCGCTTCTCAGCTTTTTTCACAACCAGTAATCTATGAAGAGAAAATAAAAAAAAACATAATAACCATCATGATAAAGATTTAAATCAAATTAAAAAAATAAAATTTTACTTCTTAAACAAACTTATAAGCTTTGAATTAGGATTTAAATAAAATTACCTTCCTTCAAGTGTTATCTCATGTTTTTTTGCATTGATTGCGCGATCAGCATCTAAAGGATTTGAGAAAACAACAAAACCATATCTAAAAACAAAAAATATTGATCAGAGTTGCAAACTTTTTTAAAGGTTTGTTTAACTTTAACATTTGTCAAAATATTTACCACAGGTTTCTTTCAAATTAACAAGATTTTACTGAATCTATAAACTGTACAACACATTTTCCTTAAATAAGGAAAATATCTTCATTTTGTGTATAACCACATACAAAGTGTAATATATACACATAACCACATAAAGAGTTTATAAAGTATAGGCAAAACCAATGGGCTCATCAATGTCAAAAATAAATGCAATTTTTAAAAATAAGCATCATGGTATGAAATATAGATATAAAAAAAAAATCTTCATTCAAGGCAAAATTTTCTCTGATCAAAAACTTTGAAGAAAAAATTAAATGATGCTAACAAAGCTGTGTTTCAAGGCTGCTTTAAATTTACAAACAATATTTAAAACCAGGAATAAAGCTCACTGAACTATAGTCGGTCAGAAGTCTTTAAACTATAAAACATTAAAAACCTTTATACTCAGATATGTTAAAAAAAATGCTGGACTAAGTTTCATAAATATAAAAATCCACTTAAGATGGTAAATAAAGAAATTCTGGCGTACTAAACCATAAATAATTTTTGTATATTAATCAAATAAATCATAGTTTAGCTGTTACCAAATGGACATAAGATTGCGATCAATACTTTATATGCAACTTATTAAGTTAAAATACTGATGTGAGTTTAACATTTTGTACAACTCTGTACTTAATTTTGTTATATAGCACCTTCACAATAAGTTCCATAAGTTGGGTTTCTCTATTGCTTTGTTATTATTTACATGATAAATATTGAAAGTCAAATATGTATTTTTATTTAGTAAAATTAAATTGGCGTAGTTTGTATTCCTATTGTATTTGATTAAAAATTTCTTAAATACTTAAATTTGATTGAAATGTACTTGTGATTCCATAAACTAGGTTAACTAGTATTTTTTTGGGAAAAACGAAGAGGTTTTTTTTTTTTCATTTTTAACACTAAAATAAATTAAAAACTAGTTTATAAGGGATATGTGTTAAAAGACTTAATTTCATTATTCTATTAAGTATACCATTTTATCTGTTTTGTTTTTAAAGAATCTTTGTATTTTTTCTTAACCTAATGATGATTGCATATATTTGTATTTGAAATTGCATTTGAAATTCTGAAATAACCATATTTATCTTTGTATTTGATCAAATCCATATGACTCCAGCTCTGTTGAGTAGTAATTTAAGTTCATGATTAAATGTTTTAAATCCTATTTTAATTACTAAAATTATTGCAACAAAACTAAATAATAAAATTAATTATAACTAATTAATTATTATATTTAATACATATAAATATTATATACAATATTATATATAAATTATACAATATCAAAATTATATCTGTACCTGAGAGCCAACTTGTCTTGACTCCATTTTTGGGTAAAATGAGTTATATACATATCTGAAATCTCTGTCGCGTATTCTATAGGGCCAAAATGACTTAAAATCTCTATCTATTATGGTTTGACAGGAAATGAAAATCCATAAAGGCGTAAGTCCTTTCTGACTTAGAGCCAAAAAATCTTAAAACACTTAAGATGTATTGGCCCTAAACATTTTAATACACTATGCTACTTAAGATGTTTTGTCTTTGAGAATATCTCACATTGACAGTTGCATGTCTCCTGCGTGTTTTTTCCGTCGTTGTGTCAAGATTTTGCACCAATTTTAGCTTTTGTTTATCATTTAAAACATAAAATTACATTTTAAAGTACGATATTACTATCTAAAAAATGTCTGGTTATAATTATTATTCGAAAAGAACAAGTAAAATGGTGAACATTGCATTGAACAAGAGGGTAAGTTTGGCAAGACTCAAGAATTGTATTCATCAGTTTGTATATCAACTATGTATTCACAATGATATAAATTAATAAATAACATACTGTAATCTTTTTATAATGCAAGCATTGAGTTCTAGCCAGATTGCATGTATTTACAGTGATCTATGCATAATAATATTATACTGATATTATAAGACATATATTATGTCTTCATAATCACATGTTTTCCTTACTCAAAATAATTAATAGGTAATCATATTAAAATCTTAATTTTGTTGCAGATATTCGTTGTATTTCCAACACAGATCAATATCCAATCAAATTAATTCTATCTTGATTACGCATGATGATAATAGTTGCATATCTGATTCTGATGATAGCTGTGTAAATAAAACTAAAAGACATGAAGTTCCATCGCATAAAATGAAAGGTATCCATCACTGTTCAAACAGTATTGAATGCTGTCTTTATGTAAAGCATCAATCTAATAATAAAAAATATAATTTTGTTGTAGATGTTAGGTACATCTCTGAGTCGGAGCTTGAAGATTCAGGTTCTGAGTATATGCAAGACCTGTTCGAGATAATTATCTGAAAGTATATCTTCATTGTCTGATGTTGGTCAGGAGAATATTATCCCAAATATCAACATTAACGAATCGCTAGCTCCTTACTCCATCACTGATAATGAGAGTGAAGACTGACTGCCAACAGCGGTTAAGAGTAGAAAGAGGAAGAGAAACATACATGCATGGAAAAAAAATGTTAGGAAACTGAACCAAGTCAGTGGAAAGCAATATATTTCCTTAACAGGGGAAACCATGAAGTTCAAGGAACTAAAGAAGCCTTGCAAGGACAATTGTTGTTACAATTGCAGCATGCATTTCAGCACAGAAATGCAAAAATGTATTTTTGATGATTTTTCGGTTGGTAATGCATTGTGAGACCAGAAAAATCAGTATATTGCTTCTTGCCTAACAATTGAATCTGTGAAGCAATCAAAAGCAATAGACAGTAGCAAAAATAGAAACAAAACAATTCATTATAAATAAGCAACAATGGAATTGAAGTTAGAGTACTTAACACCTTTTTTTTAAACACATTTTGTATTGGCGAGTCTTATGTCAAATCTTAAATAGGTAAAATTCAGTCTTCTGGGTTGACAAAAGCAGATCAACGGGGAAATCACTCTCCGAATAATAAAACCCTAGCTAGCACAGTCAACTGCATTAAAATGCATATTAAGAAGATCCCTGCATACGAGAGCGATTACAGCAGGGAATGTACTGCAAAGAAATATCTTGGCAGTGAATTAAACATAAGATGTACGATCTGTATGTTGAAGAGTGTACCTCAAACCAAACTGCGATAGGGAAGGATTGGCTCTACCGCAAAATTTTTAATGAGTGTTATAATCTTTCCTTTCATTCTCCATATAATGATACTTGTAATATGTTTGATTCTTTGTTTAATGAACTCAATTCAGAGGAAGAAAAGAGCGATATAGAATATAGGAAGAAACCTGGATGATGCAACTAACAGGTATCATTTGAAGGGTGAAGACAAAAAATTGGCTGCTATCAGGCAACCAAAAAAGTTCGTGCGGTTTATCCTAATTGCCTATTTCTAAGAAATGTATAAAGAAAACTGGTTCTGGTGGGGGGATGATTTTGCATATAAATTAAAGGTTGTTTTAAGGAGAATCAATTAGTGTGTTTCATAAGTTTTATTAGTGCGTTTTAAATATAAAAGTCTTAAGTGGAGTATGGCTGTGTTAGATGCAATAATTCGTGCCTGTTTACTTTATGAGTTCAAACTTGGAACCAAAGCTGTAGAAGCTTGTCGTAAGATATTCGCTGCTTTTGGGGAAGGTACCATAACAGAACAGACAGGTCAAAAGTGGTTTAAAAAATTTTCTTCTGCAAATGAAAACTTTGAAGATGCACCAAGATCTGGAAGACCATCCATCATAAACAACAAGGATATCAAGCTGGCAATCGAGCAGGACTCCAGTCAAACATGTCAGGACCTTGCAGTAAGATTTAATGTGAGTGATGAAACTATTCATTTACATTTGAACCAACTTGGAAAACGTTGGAAGTTGAGCAAATGGGTACCTTATGAGTTGAGTGAAACAAACAAGCTACAGCGCTTAACCATTTGTTCTTCATTGCTTTCCCGCCACAATTTAGTGCCATTTTTTGACCGGATATTGACGTGCAACGAAAAATGGATTATGTACTGCAACAAAAAACGAACATATCATTGGTTAGCCAGTAACGATCCAGTACCAATGACTCCAAAACCAAGCATTCACCAACAAAAGGTTTTACTGTGTGTATGGTGGACTACAGCAGGTATCGTTCACTATGAGTTGCTACCAAGTGGATAAACCATTACTGCTGAGATATAATCAGCCTAATTGGACAGAGTTTTGGTTGCTCTTTACCAAAAACAAGCAGCTTTGGCAGAAAAGGTGTTGTATTCCACCAGGACAATGCCAGACCGCACACCGCAAAAATCACGCAGGAAACTCTAGCACGTTTACAATGGGAGATTCTACCTCACCCTCCGTATTCACCAGACCTTGCGCCAAGTGACTATCACCTGTTTTTGGCCCTGGATAATCATATGAGGAATTGACAATTTCAAAATAGAGAAGATCTCGAAAATGAGTTAATTCAATATTTTAGCTACCAAACTCAAGACTTTTATAAAAATGGAATATACCAGCTTGTTTCACGATGTGAGAAAGTTATTCTTGCTGAAGGAGACTATTTTTCAGAATAAACTTTATTAAAACTGTTTTTATGTGTATTTATTTGTGGATCTGCAATAAAGTTCAAGGAGGAAGAAGCAAAAATGAAACGGCCTCTTGTTTCTTAAAACTTATCCAAGAGTCATTGACGCCAAATATAAAGAACATAATTGTCTGGACAGACAATTGCCCCGGACAAAATAGAAACATCA
>NC_088929.1:33135000-33180000 GCF_038396675.1 Hydra vulgaris
TTGATAGCAGCTCTATTCCTTCTGTCTTCTAATGTTATGATGTAAATTTTTAGCCTGGTGTTGTAAACATAATTTCATAATACTCGAAACCAATTATGTAGTCTCAATATCATACTGATAAGGCAGGTTTTAAACTTGAATAGAGTGCTCAGGATGTGGTCTGATGTATCTTTCGTAAATTATATCAAACATTTTTTGTCAATTTTAGTAAATGCGTTTCGCATAAAACTCAATACTTTAAAGGCTTTCAAAACAGCAGCATTTACTTGCTGTTTTATTTTAAATCACTTGATATTATGACACCTAGATTTTTTTGTTTCCACATGTTGATACAGAGAATGAGTTGTTAACAGCCATACCAATTGTATAGTTAAAACTATTTCTTTTTCCACAATGCATTCCTTCACATTTTTTATAATTGAAATATATTACCACTGCTTCAACCATTCATCAATATTATTTAGTGTACTATATTAAATAAAACTTATATTAAATAAATAGGTAAAAAAATATTGATATAAAAATTTTACTATACTCTTGTATGCAAAATGATAGTTAAAAAAAAGTTACACAAATCATTTGTATCAAATAAGTTAGGACTGATTTGTGTTTTAAATTTAGTTTAAATTAAGCTAAAAACCAAAAGATCGACTTTAAAAATGAGAAGCCCTTGAAGATCAAAGATTAAAATCTAATGATTGTTTAAATCCAAATATTATTAGGAGCATATTTACAAAAACTTTTTGCAGAAAATTAATGTTGCTATGCATCATGTATGATATATATTATGGCATAATGACATGTAGTGAAATGCATGTCATTACATGCCATTATATAAATCAAACTTATCAAATGCCAAGTAATAGTATTACTAATTATTATGTATTATTATGTAATATATATATATATATATATATATATATATATATATAAATATATATATATATATATATATATATATATATATATATATATATATATATATATATATATATATATATATATATATATATATATATATATATATATATATGTAATATATGTAATATGTGTATTACTAATACATATCAAATTTATCAAATGCCACGATCAAAGAAAATTTCATAAAGACTTTTTTGCGTAATATTTTCAGTTTGATCTAGAAGAGGGCAACTTTAAAACTTACAAGAATATGTAAATAATTTTGGATTTGGAGTCTAGAGTATCAAATAGAGTTATTGTAATGGCTTGGGTACCAAGCCATTAGAAAAAATTACAGGCCCTTACAAAAAATTTGAAATTTAAAAATCCAAATCCCAAGTTCGGATATGGATTTTTTAGTTTCAAAATTTTTGAAAAATTTAACTTTTCTCCAGAACTGACCTTTATCGTGCGCATTTTTCATACAAAAGTTTTATATTAAATTATTTTAATTGTATTTAATTAATTTAATTATTATTGGTTAGTCCCGTTATCGACAATTAACTCTATTTATCGCTATTAGTGATATATAGACAAAATAAAATTATTCGCCGTGCATCGAGTACCGAAAGTCGGTAGTAGTAACTAAAATACCTGGAGCCCTCTAGTTGTTGCAAAAGTCACGTGTAAAAACAAATTCCTATTTTAGAAAAAAGGATTTCAGTTTTCTCAAAGATTTGAATTAAAAAATATAATTTTTTATTGGAAAATGTCAACTGGTTTTGCTTGCAAAGATATTTTTTTTGTTATTTAAAGATCTTAAAGCAAATATTAAAAAATATGAAGATACTAATTTCGTGCAACAATGGTTTAGAGACGCAAAGACAATTAATGCTGCTAGAAAAAGCATTCCAAAGAGAGCTAGTATTATGGCTCCACAAATTAAATACTTTTATATAAAGTACTGCTGCATTCATGGTGGGCAAAAATTTGAATATGAAGGCTTTGGAAAACGTTAAACTTCGTTAGTACTTTATTTAGCTTTATTATAAGATTGTATTATTATTCTCATGCAGCAACTGTTATAATTGTTCTATTTCAATCAATGAATCATTTATATTTCTGAATAAAAATCTTACATTCAAGGTTACAAGTTACAAGTAGTTATAAACTGATATGAATTAAAATTATAATGCTAATAATATATAATAAGGATAATAATAATGGTAATGTAAGAAATATATCCAAAAACAGAGCTTATAAAATTCTTATTAACAATAATGATAACAATAACAGCTACAGTAATAACAATAATATTATAAACAAAACTAATTCTAGTGTTTGTTTATATTTTTAGTAAGACAGTAAAAATGAAAAGTTGAAAGCTGAAAGTTACAGCAAAGCAGTAATAAAAATAATAATATTAGTAACTCTATGTGGTTAGACTTCCCTAGTTTTAAACATTTTCTTTATTTCTTTTGGATTTTTTTTTTTTACTTTAAATTGTTTTTTCAAGTCTTTCTTAGATTGTGTATGGATTATGATAGATGACTTAAGAAACTAAGGAATGTAAGATATTACTAAAAAAGGTGCAGTTTCGTAGACATCTTCTATCTCCTCCACTGATAAAAAATTTCAGTTTTTTATGAATCAGTTGCAGCATCAATAAATATATCCCGTTTTCCATATATCCAACTTTATGGCTAGCAGGAGATTGATTTAGGTAAAAGTTTGGTATTTCAAAACCCTCAAACCCCTGATAACTCGAACATTCCTTTCATCAAACCTTTTTTTTTTGTCCCTGTGACTGATAATATGTTGATAACTTAAACTTTAGAATAAAAATAACAAAAAAATCTTATTAAAAATGAATAATTTTCTTTCATTACATTAAACTTTTTTGATTTTCTCAATATCAATCAAAAAAGATATTACTTCTAAACTTAGACATAAGGAGATTTTATATTTTATGATCTATTTTATTTATCATTTTAGATTGAATAAAAAAAAAACTTTTTCTGACTTGAATTATTTTCACTTATCTGTAAAAAAAGGAGAAAAATAATATGATAAAAAAAAAATAAAAAAAAAAAATAATAATAATATGAAAATGTAAAAAGAGAAAAATAGTATGATAATGTAAAAGAAATTGAATAATTAAATCAATTAAAAATAAAAACAAGAAAAAAATAGGTAAAGAAAAACAAGAAAACAAAAAAAACTTGAAAGAAAAGAAAGTAAAAGAAAATGGTATTAAGGAAATAAGGAAAAAACTGAATAAAAAAAAAACTAAAAATCAAATAAAAGAGAAAGAGAATAAAAGTATGTAAATAAAAGAAGACGAAGAAAAAAAAACTTATGTATTATATGAAAATAATTAAACTATATTTGTAAAATAAGGAAGATTTTTTGTGGTATTGTGTTATTATTTGTTGTTATTATTCCTTTCTTCTTTTTTTTTTTGCATTCTGTTGTGTCGTAATGTTATAATTTTTTTTTTTTAGTTTGTGTATAATTATTATATATATACGAAATGATACTTATTTTAGTACTATTTTATCATGTGATATGTTTTTAATTTTCTTTTCTTCTCTCTTTCTTTCACTCTCATTTCAATATTATTTATTCATTATAAACACTTTATAATTTTTGTTGCTTTTTTTGTGTTGTGTTTTCGTTTGTTATGTGTTTTTTTGTATCTGATGATGAGGTTTTATAATAATCATAATATTATTGCCTGATTTTAATTGTTTGTTATTATAATTGTTTTGTTATTTTTATTATTTTTATTATTATAATTGTTGATATTATTTTCTATATTACTGTTATTGTTATTATATATTTTGTTATTACATATTATTATCACATATTATTTTAACTGTATTATTAAGATTATTTGGTGTATTTTATATTTTCATTGTTGTTGTTTTTTTAATTATGTTAATTTATTTTTTGTATTATTTAATAATATTGTTGTTGTTGATTTTATTTTTTGTTGATTTTATTTAGGTGTCACTCCTTTGACTAGTTTTTTACTATATGAGTAACACCTAACCTGATTTGTAAAATTATAATTAAATTTATAGTTTTTAAAATTTGCTTAAATAAATGAACAAATTATTTTTATTTATATGTAAAAGTTGCAGAATGTCCCAATAACTAGAACGTTTGCAAACTTGAACTAATTTCTTGGCTTTCCTGAAGGCTCGAGTTATCGGTAGTTTATTGGATTTATTTCATAATAAAAATTTTTTTTTATTTAGAAATATAAATATAATTTATTAAATAGTACTTTTTATTAGCAATACAAGTACTTTATTTTTGCCTATTTAATTTATGAAATAAGCACCTAATTAATACATGTTTCTTATAGGACTTATAAGAAAGATTGCCCTTTCTACCTACATTTTAAGGCATCAGAGGATGGACAAACATTAATCTTGGAAGACTTAAACAATACACATAATCAAAAAGTATCTGAAGTAAATTATTATTATTTATGCCTAAAATATGTTTTATAGATAGCATTTTTTTACAATTTTTTATATAGTCGGAAAAAAGTTATGAAATCTATAACACTTTTTTCAACTTTGGTCTTTTGGATTTCATTATTTTATATTATTATAAAATTATAGATTGTGCCCATATAAGCTTATATATTCTTTGGATTTTTGTAACTAAGTGCAATGTTTTTGGATGTTTGCCAAATCATAAATAAATACAGTGAATTCCCAATATCTTGACCCCCGGATAATTTAAACTTTCAGTAGCTCGTAGTAATTTCAAGTTCCCCTTGAATCTTCACTAATACTCATAAAAATTGTTAATAACTTGTAAGAATACATTATTATAATTTAATAGCCTTTACAAATCGCTAGTCTAAGTATGTCATAAACTATTTTTGTTCATAAATTAAATCAAATTAAATATATACCGAAATTAGTTGTTTACATTTCAAGGATATTTACAATAGTACAAGTACTAATATAAAGTAAATTCCTAACAAATACAAATTAAAATAAACATAGCTGAAAATATATAACAAATACAACGCATCAATATAAGCAACAATAAAGATAATAATAGTAATAATAATATGATATTTATAATAGTATAAATAATGCTAATAATTGAAATAAAAATAAGTATCAAATCAAAATAGCGAAGCTAAAATATTTATCAATAATATGTTGATAGTAAAGTAGTTAAATATGTCTTTAGATAATATTGCTATCACCTAAAAAAATAGTAATATCAAAATGATAATATTAATAATAATAGTGAGTGTTAATAAACGAAAGGTAATAAAGAGAATAATAATAGTTTGAAAAAAAAATTAAAAAGGACAAATACCCAGAAGTATTAAATCAGAATTTAAGCAGCATTACATATTAGAGTAAGCAGAAGTATACAAAGTTAAGGATGTAACAGCTCGATGTTTAGGCAATTATAGTTTGAAGCTTTTAGCTGATTGAAGATTATAATGAGTATTTCTATTATAAGTAAAAAAGTTAGTAAATGGAAAAGGTGGGGTTTTGTGTTGTTGTTTCCAGACACACAAACAGCATCAGTGTTAAATGAGGTCCTTTAATTTAAGTATTTTTGATATGTAGTAGAGGATGTTAGGGTCTGAGTTGAAATGTTGGAAATATATATTTTTTAAGGGGTTTGTTTTGGAGGTAAGATAATCTTAAAAAGATTTTGGACTGGGTTTGTCCCCATATTTGACAAGCACATCTGAGATGAAATTTAAAAACAACTTAGTTTAAGAGTTAAATCTTGAAGATGGGATACAAAACTTTGAATCAACTTTGATACTAAGATATTTGATAAAATCCACAGCATCTAATTTTTCACCATTTAATGTGGTCTTTTAGTTGATCTGGAGATCAACAAAAACATTACATGCAAACAGTTTATTGTCCATAATTTTATTGTCCAAATTGTCCATAAAAACAGTTTATTGTTCATAATTATTCCACGGAAGTTTTGTTGATTATTAACGTAAACTTTTTGGAATTTTCAACAAAAAAAATTAAAAATTCCAACAAAAGCTCAATGCAGTCTTTATTATATTCAATAGAGGAGTTTATTCAAAACTAAGACAGTGACAGAACATTTTATAATTTATAATGTATTATTTTTACCTTTGAGATAAAAACTTTTGATAACTCAAATTTTTTTACCTATTGACAAAGGTTTGTGTTAAAGAATGTCTTCATAACTCAAACATTCACTAACTCAAACTATTTTTCTTGGTCCCTTGAAGGTTTTGGAATATCAAGAGTTCACTGTATCATTAGTTTTTATGAAATATTGTTCCTGTAAATAGCAACTCCTACACATCGCAACCTATTTTTAATGTGTTATGAAGAATAGATAATGTTTTTTTATAATAGATTTTCTTTAAACACTTACCTAATCAAAGAAGACTACCTGATTATGCTATTGCTAAAGCAGAAATATGTTAGGTTTGAAAGCAAACAAAAAATTACTTCAACGAGTATTGCTAAATGTGACTGGGAAAATGGTAATGCTCAGAGATTTATCAAATATTGCTGCTTCTGCACACCAAAGTGACACCCGAAATGATTAAAAAACCATTATTGAAACTGTAAAGGAAAAATACATTAAGAAAGTTATCAAGTTATTTTGTCTTCTGTAAAGTAAAGTGTTAATTTAACTTTTGATCTTTCAATTTCAATTTTTTTTTTTTTTTTGTAGAGAATACAACCTGTTATATAACCTGGGAAGTTCATGTTGGAATTCGGCAAAGCCGACAAAAAATAACCTATCTTTGCTTTTACAACAGTATACAACTGCCGACCTGAATTTATTAAAGTGTCGGCATCCAAAAAAAATTGTATGCTATATATAAATAACATTCCTTAAATAAAAGTTCATCATTTATTTATTGTAATTACTTTTAAATAAATTTTGAAAAAATTCACGTTTGACAAGTTCCATATAAAAAAAAAATTAATTTTTTTTTTTCAAGTTTACATGTCTTAGACTTTTCCAAGACTCAAACAGGTAGGACATAGAAGAAAAGCCTGAATTCTACATTGTTCTAGGTAATTTTTTGAAGAATATTAGTGAGAATGAGAAGTTGATAATATGTGGAGACTTAAATTGGCATGTTGGTGCAGCTTCAGATGATTTTGAGGCATGATGGAAAGGGATTTGGCATAAGAAATACTGAAGGAGAGATGTTCTTGTAATTTTCTGATACTATGGTATTGACAGTCTGTAATATATGGTTT
This sequence comes from Hydra vulgaris, assembly GCF_038396675.1. Lineage (NCBI taxonomy): Eukaryota > Metazoa > Cnidaria > Hydrozoa > Anthoathecata > Hydridae > Hydra > Hydra vulgaris. Next base: position 33,142,164 of record NC_088929.1, read on the forward strand.
ACAAAAAAGAATCAACATAAAATAATTTATGAGTCGTGTGGTTTTGAGACACAAGTGGAATATATTTAATCAGAAAGCAAGATAGAAAATGGGCTAGTAACAAAAGAATAATACAAAGTGAGGCTTATATTCCACAGCACAAATAAGTTATTTGTGACATGTTAGTTCCAAAGAAAAGAGATCTTTGTGAGTGCACAATTTGTAAATTGAAAGAAGATGAAGTGCATAAACATTTTGAAAAGAAAATTAAAGAAAGAAATGAGATGAAATCAAAAAAAATGTGGAAAGTATGGAGAAAAACATTAAGAAATGCTTTGTTGAAGTATCTGATAAAGTATGTGGAAATAAAAAGTGGTCTTCAACGCCACAAATAATCATGGTGGTGGAATGAAAAAGTGGCTAAAGTTGTATAAAAAAAAAAAAAAAATTCATAGCATGTGGAAAAAGTCTGGGAATGAAGAAGATAAGCTACTGAATTGTGTGGCGGAGCGCAAGTCAAAACAAGCCATATACAAAGCTCAATCAGATGAGCAAAAGTTATTAGGTATGATAATGTAAAAGAAATTGAATAATTAAATCAATTAAAGATAAAAACAAGAAAAAAATAGGTAAAGAAAAACAAGAAAACAAAAAAAACTTGAAAGAAAAGAAAGTAAAAGAAAATGGTATTATAGAAATAAGGAAAAAACTGAATAAGAAAAAAACTCAAAATCAAATAACGGGTGATGCGGAAGTTATCGGACTAAATAAAAACGTCAATAACTTATTTATAAATAAAAAAACAAACTACTATTATATTTTTTTAAAATAAAGCATTTATCTTTTAATAAAAATATATTATTTTTTATATGAAAAAACACCACCATCTGCAATTGATCTTAATTTTGCTCTGACGCCTTTCATATGCGACTGTAAAAAGTTTGAATCAATTTCTTGTAGTTTTAGTTTAATAAGATCAATCAAAACTTGCTCTGTTGAAGCTTGCTAATCTCCCTCATAAACCTTTTGTGCCAAATATCCCCAAAAATTTTCAATTGGTCGTGCTTGAGGCACATTTGGGGGATCTGATTCTTTATCAACGTAATAGACATATTGGTCCATCCAATTTAGAGAATCTTTAGAATAATGAGAACTTGCTATATCTGGCCAAGATAAATAGTTAAAGTCTCCATGATACTTGTGAATAAATGGAAGAAGTCGTTTTTCTAAACATTCATTAATATAGATTTATGAATTGATCGCTACAGCCTTGGAAGTGCGAAACAATGGCTCGGACATACCACGGTCAGATATGGCTATCCCCATTAATTATTTTTTTAGAAATTTCTCTTTTCCTATAAAACGAACACTTTCTGGGCATGTCTTTTTGTTGTTTGTGTAGTATCCAGAATTTCCAGGCATGTTGTCCCCTGCAAAACAAAAGTATTTTTCGTCATCGATGACGAGAAGCGATTTTGTGTTATAGAGTTGGTTAACTAGTTTCATGCTTCTTTTCTTTGCCTTTATTTGTTGTTCTATAGTGTATTTTGGAGTCTTTTCACGTTTTCTATATTTGATTTACATTTTTTTTAACTAACGACCAATTGTCGATTGATTTACACCGAATTAAATACCTATTTTTCTCTGACTGACCCCTTTTCGATTGTTGACAAGTCTCGTTAATTCGGCTTTCTTTTCTCTAGTCCAGGATGTCGGACGACCAGGGTACTTTCTATCAGAAAACGATTGAACAGTTTCAAGTCTTTTTAGGTTATCATATATTGTACTTTGAGCAAATCCTTCCCTTTCAAAATGTCTTACGATTTTTTTTATTTTTAAATTAGGTTTATTTACAAAAAGCATTTTTAGTCGCTTTCGAAAAGATTCTCGTTCAGCTGCATTTAACCTCATTTTAAATAATTGTGTTTCAAATAATAAAGTTTATATTTTATAGAACGTTTATGCCTACGCATAAAACCACAAAAGCTAATTATTATGCTCAAATAATGAAATTAGGATTTGTCAGATAACTTCCGCATCACCCGTTGAAAGAGAAAAAGAATAAAAGTATGTAAATAAAAGAAGACGAAGAAAAAAAAACTTATGTATTATATAAAAATAATTAAACTATATTTGTAAAATAAGGAAGATTCTTTGTTGTATTGTGTTATTGTTTGTTGTTATTATTCCTTTCTTGTTTCTTTCTTCTTCTTTTTTTGCATTCTGTTGTTTCGTAATGTTATAATTTTTTTTTTTTAGTTTGTGTATAATTATTATATATATATATACGGAATGATACTTATTTTAGTACTATTTTATCATGTGATATGTTTTTAAGATGCTAATGTGAGATGTTTAAATAGAGACGTTGTTTGAGAAGGCTGCATTAAAGAGCTAGATGGTAAAATACTTACAAATAAAGTTGAGGTAAGAGCAAGGTAGTCAGCTCATTTTAAAAAATTGCTAAATGAAGAGTTTGGATGGAAGTAGTTTCTGCAGTGTCTGCAGTAAATAAGGTTAGTGGGCCAGCAGAGCAGATAACATAAGTGAAGTGAAGTTAGCTATTAAGAAGGCTCAGTTAGGTAAGGCTGTTGCTCCTTCTGGTGTATTGGCAGAGGTGTTGAAAGCTTCAGGGGAAGTAGGTTTTCAATGGGTGTTTGATCTTCGCAATCCAATTGTATATGAAGGTAAAATCTCAAATGATTAGAAGAAAAGTTGAATGGTAAAGATTCATAAAGGAGGTGGAGACGCATTAGAATGTGATTCTTATAGAGGAATCAAATTGCTAGACCAGGTAATGAAGATTTTAGAAAAAAATTATTGAAAACATAATAAACTGCATGTATTTATCAATAACATGCAGTTGGTTTGTTGCCAGGAAAGGAAACTACAGATACCGTATTCATTTTAAGGCCAGTTTATAAAAAGATTTTTGGAAAGGAAAAAGAATTTCTGTAGATGGCATTTATTGACCAAAAAAAAGCTGACAGAGTTCTAATTGAGGTGGTGTGGTGGGCTTTAAGGTGTTTAGATGTTCAAGAATGGCTAGTGACAGACATCATGGCTATGTATAAATATGTCACAACAACAATCAAAACAAAAGACGGAGAGAGTGATAGTTTCGCCAGGGTTCAGTGCTTAGTCCTATGCTTTTTATTATTGTTTTGGAAGCTCTCTACAAAGAGATCAGAGTTGGTTTATCATGGCACCTATTCTATGCAGATGATTTGTGCCTGATAGCAGAAACAGAAGAAGAATTAGTACTCAGATTTGAGACTTGAAAAGATGGAGTTAAAGCAAAAGGGCAAGATAAACATAAATAAGACTAAAGTTATGCATTATAAAGTCAAGAATGAACAAGCAGAAAATACTAGGAAGTGACCATGTGGAGTATATAGGAAGGGAATTAATGCAAATTATATTGTTTGTACAGTTTGTAAGCAATGGGTTCATAAGAGATTAAGTGGTATACAAGGTTCTCTTAAGATTTTTGGTTTTAAGTGTAGAAAATGTATTCTTTGTGAGTATAGAGAAGAAATTAAAATAGAGATTGAAATAAAAACGTTAAGGAAAGATAGAGTGTATTTAATTTAAAAATAAATAAGTTCTTTTATTATCTTGGAGATACAAATAGATCAGCTTGTAGGAGCAGAAGAAACATCTATGGCGAGAGTAAGGTCTGCTGAGCCAAGTGCAAAGAATTTTCTTAACTTTTAACAGCTTTAAAAGTTTTTCATTAAAGATTAAAGGAAAGTTGTATAGTGTATACTTCCAGAGTGTTATGATGTATGGCAGTGAAACATGGACAATAAAGGTCGATGATGTTCAGCGTTTGGAAACGACAGAAAAGATGATGATTAGATGGATGTGTGATGTGACTCTAAAAGACCAGAAAAGCAGTGATGATCTAAAAAAAATATATATATATACATGTGTATATATATATATATACATATATATATATATATATATATATATATATATATATATATATATATATATATGTATATATATATATATGTATATATATATATTTATTTATATATATTTATATATATATATATATATATATATATATATATATATATATATATATATATATATATATATATATATATATATATATATATATATATATATATATATATATATATAGATATATATATCAAATAGATTTTATATATTTGAAAGTAATTTAAATAATTTTTGGACTTTGGCCAGATTTCACTCATTGTGCAGTGGAACCCTAAAAATTGAAAAATTTGTTTTGGCTTTAACTTATTTTCTAAATAAATTATCAGTTTTTAAACCATGGTAGAAGTTTATATTCAAAAATTGATAAAATATTTCTCCTTCTAAATATATGTGTATACATACATATATATTTAATTTATTTATTTAATTATAGTTTATTTTCTAATCAGTATATAATATAAAATATATTTTAGATGCTAATGTTGAAGTTTTGACAGAAACAGAGGATAATTTGCAAGGGCTTTTCTTTCAAGATTTTTTTATGCACAGTGCTTACAATGCATATCCTAAGTTTTTATGCATGGAGGCGCCATATAAGTTATTAGAAATTCATCTACTCATTTATATTCTGCTATGCGAAGATGGAGCTGGTTGGTTTGAATTGTTTATTTATCAAAGTTTTAATATTCATAATTAATTATTAACCTTAAACATCATATTTAACCTAATTTACATTCACTTTTTTGTATAGGTGAAAGTGACATAGTTGCTGTAGGTTTGCTTACGCATGAAGATGCTGCACCTCTTAGGTTTAATTTCTTTGCTGTGTCTGGCTTTGATCTATATGCATAATAACAGACAAAACTAATATTAAATTACTCAAACTGACATTTTATATTCTTAAATGGCATTTGAAAAATTTATATGTTACATTTATAAACTTTAATTTAAATAGAAAAATTAAATCTATAATTAAAAAGGGTTAAGAGCGGTTTATGTACTCCTTCAGCGATTTTTATGTAAGCAGTAAGTGATTTCGGTTAAGCGAGACATTATCACATTAACTTTTGAATGACGTTTATGTAAAAATATTTGTTAGAAAAGTTTGAATGGCGATCATGTTTGATATAAGCGCTATTCAAATAATAAATTTAAATAATAATTTATATTTTATTTTTATTTGAGTTTTTTAAAAAACTTGAATAAAATTAAAAGTTTATTTTTATTTTGTTTTTATTTTATTGTAATGATTAATTTTTTAAGCTTGGAGCAAAGATCAAAAACATAATTTGATTCCGATAAAAAATATATGATTTAATTTAAAACTAATCTAATAATAATATATAATTTTATTCTAATAAAATAATTTAGATTTAAAAAATGTATATTTTAATTTTGATTTAAAAAATTTAGGTTTATTAAAATTAAAGTTAATGCTTGGATTCAATTTAACTGTCAAATGTATTTAAAAAAATTACTAAATATTGTTCAATTTTTAAATTTTATTTGTTTTTAAAAAAAAATCAGATTATTTTTATTGCAATTGTTTTTTCAGTTTTTCTTCCTAAACATTTTTTTTTTACTCAAAATTAAATTTTAAGTAAATGGCTACATCAAAAGTTTGCACAAAACATAAGTTAAACTATATTGCAATAAACATAAGTTAAACTATATTTTTATAATGCAAGTTAAATTGCAGCGATTATTTTTTAATAAATGATATATTTAGCGATGTAATTTTAATAATAAAATAATAAACTAATAAAGTTTAATTAAATAAAGTAAATAATTTAACGTCCATTTGAAGTTGTAAAGCCGCAATTAGAAATTTAAGAAATAATTACTTTAAAAACTCAAAAATTTAACATATTTTATGACATCAAATATCGTGTTAAGCTAAAGCATTAAGCATTTTTCATTTAAAACAAGGCCTGCATATGTTTATATTTATATATATATATAATATATATATATATATATATATATATATATATATATATATATATATATATATATATATATATATATATATTATATATATATATATATATATATATATATATATATATATATATATATATATATATATTATATATATATATAAATATAAACAATAGTTTTATATATATATATATATATATATATATATATATATATATATATATATACAGTGCTCGAAATGAGGCGGGATGCCATCCTGTTACTTCTTTAAAAAGTTGAAACCATGTCGCCACAATAATGTATTTCTCTATATATTATTTTTTTATTATTTGTTTTAAAGTTGGTTTGTTGAAAAATTTAAGAGTTTCAATATTGCTTGGCCAAAGACAAATTTCTTCAAAGAAATTTGTCTTTGGCCAATGACAAATTTTTTTGAAGAATGACAAAGAGAGAGAGATTTTACATAGTGTCTTTCCAGGGGTTTCTTTATTAATCTGCTTATTTCACACCATGAGATATTATTAATTACCCAAAAGTGACTAGCGCTAGTTGATTAATGGATGATGAATCCTTCTGATTTTTATCATGATTGTTAATTTTTATCTGTAAATATGGATTATATAAAATCTTTTTTTTTTTTTATAACCCAACATCACACTTTTGTTTACAGAACTTTCAATCATGAGATTACAACTTTAAATTTGGGATAACAAGTGGTGAACTTTATCTTTAGAACTTATTCAGAAATTGGCCTACGCTACATCAGAGGAGGTTTATGACGAATTATATAGGTTATTTATTTCATCAGCTCCAACTAATAAGTGATTTATTTACTAATAAGTGATAGATTTAGCATCAATGCGTAATGAGAGAGATCATAAGACTATTTTTCAAATGCAAAAAGTTCTGGTTGACATAACTGATCCCAACTCAGCTGAGGTAGCATATAAGAAAGTTCTAACATCGTATGCAGTTCAACATGTTTTAAAGCAAATGAGCTTGCGTGGAGATATTAATTTGTTACAAAGAGAAAATGAATACTTTATGGTAAATATCACTGAAGATCTGCATATAGTGACTTCGAATTTTTGTTCGTGTATGTTTAGAAAGTCAATGCACTTACCTGGTAGGCATATTTTTGCTGCTCGCCTGTTCCTTAGGATAAATTTATTCATTTATGACTTGTGTGCTGAACGGTGAACATTAAAGTACTATCGTCAGCATTAACGAGCTTTTAATAGTCCTGTAATGGCTGATGAGTCGAGTTCTGTAGAATTTCATGTAGCTCCAAAAAGAAAACTTCTTTCTCAGTATGAGGAATTTAAACTTGCTCTACAGGAAATATCATTTCTTGCTGCCTTTATTTCTGAATCAACTGGACAGACTTTGGAACAACATTTCAGTCTTTTACAAGCTATAAAAATAAGTTGGACTGATGGAAAGGTCATGTTAGTTAATGAACTTATTGATGAGGACATTCTTTCATCACAAACAGAAAGTACATTACCTAGGGCATTAACTATAATTATAGAATCTCCAATAAATTCATTGAGATGTGTATCCGGAGTTAATGGTGTTAACACTTCAGTAGCACTGTTAGCAGTCAGTAAAGAAAATGTTTTAATCGCTAAAAAAAATGTTTCACGATTAGCTACATAGTATGCAATTTATAACAACAAAATTTTATTAGAGCAAGCTAATATTTCTGAAAAAACACTATCTCAACAAGAAGAGTTACCGTCTGTGAGGAACTATGCAGGTGCAAGTTTAAACTGTTCTCCTCTTTTAGATATTTCTTTATTAAAATACAAATAAATCAACAAATTTAGTATTTTCATGCTTTAAAAACCATAAATTTCTTGTAGAGTCTGAACAGGATTCGCGTGCCAAAACATGTTTCTGAATGTGAATGACCTAAAGGTTCTACTCTGACCACTATTGGTTTGCCAAAAAAAGCGACAACCTAATTTGCATGATGAAGAGTACCTTTTTTAAAACTAGATCTATCACAAAAACATGCTTGTATGTATAGAAGATGCAGATGTTTATTTTTTCATTAGTATTTCTATAATATAATGTACTTGTTAATTAATCATTTTTGACTAACCAAATATTACAAACTTTGTATTTAGTGATGCTGGGTTGGTTTTTAAAACCAGATGATGTTCATAAAGCTCTTTCTGGCATTCTCATTGAAAGTAATTGTATTGAAAAAAGAGTCAATAATATCTTATCTGCTATTCTTGATGAAAGTGCTGTAGGAGCTCTTTTGTCGCTACAAGGGTATTTTTCCTTAGATGGATAGAAAGTGCTCCATGAATTAATTAATGCCAAGTCTCGTCAAAAAATTTGGCTTTGTGCTATTGCCAAAAAGCAACTGCCAAAAAAGCAGTTGCTTGGGTAATGACATTGGGGACTCAGTAGGATGTGATTCATGCCTTTTGTGGTTTCACAAAAAATGTGTCGGTCAGAAAGAGGGTCATTTTCAAAAATCAAATTACTGGTTTTGTCATTCTTGTTAGAATGTTTTTTTATTAAGGAAACATAGTTATACTTGGCTATATTATATTTGGTATCAAGACGAAAACTTGCGTAAAAGTGTAGCTAGTATAACTAGAATTTTTCTAGAATTATCAGAAGATAATATATCAGAATATCAGAATCACTAGAATTTTTAGAGCTCTAGGTAGTTTAGAGTTATTTCTTTTACAGACGCAAATAATTTCACTGGAGCTTTAAAATTCTCAAATGGTTTAAAGTTTTTTTCTTTTTTAGCCTAAAATAATTTTCACTAAAATTTTTAGAGCTTTTGATTTTAGATTTAGGTTTTAGATGTTCATTTTTCAAAGTTCAAGTTTCATTTTTCAAAGTTCATAAGTAAGTAAAACAAGTTAAAACTTTCAAAGTAAAGTAGTTGTCGTTTTATTCTTAAATATGTATTATGTAAAGATGGGTAAATAATTTATTTTATGGTATTTCCTATATCCAGAAGTTATTTGGGACCAGTGGTCCCAAATAACTTCTGGATACATCACTGGTAATAGATACAAGTAAGAGGTCTTCCATAAAGTACACACACCTAAAATTTAGACCCTCCTTTTCTAAATAGTATGCATCTCACTGAGTCTGTAATTTGCTCAATGCTTTAACTAATATTTAGCCCTGTGGAAATCTGTTCTAATAGTTATCAAAATGAAGTCTGAGATGATTCATAATTGAAATGCACTCAAAATCTCCTATATATTTAAACTGCTTTTTATCAAGTGTTTCGGAACAGTACTATTTTGGTATCTAATGTATATGTACATTATACATTAATGTACTATATACATTATTGTAAAATGTATTTAGTACCTACTGTATTTCTACAATTCTTTCTTGAAAATTTTAGTAGTTATTGCAACAGATACGTATACGTCAACTTTCCATATTTTTTTACAGCCTGTTACTTTATTTTTAGTTGTTCTATCAATTTTTTACCAATTTTAAATAATTATAATGGTAAATGAAAAATTAAAAGCAGCATTGGGGCAATTTTTTACCAATTTTAAATAATTATAATGGTAAATGAAAAATTAAAAGCAGCATAGAGTAGCAATAGACACGCAGTAGTTCTTATCATTCATTTAAATATTTTGGATTAAAGTTTTTTTTTCTTTTAGTTTTTCATATTAGTTTTTCGGGTTTTTTGGTAGAAAACAAGTTTAGGAGCCGACACTTTTTTGCAATGCATCAGGAAATTTGCCTGCTTTTTGCATGGTATATTAAATAATATGTAAAAAATAATTCTTCAGAAAAAATCAAATTATTTAAAAAAGACAATAAAATTTATTACATTTCAAAACACATTGTGTTGGTGCAGAGCAAATAATGTTTTTATGTTTATAACTTAAAACTTAAAAACTGTTCTTTGTTGAGGACAGGCAAAATAGTAAAAAATCATAATTCAGGAGTCATTTAAGACCTATAGATCTGTAGAGAAACATTGACATTTTTAAAAAAGTATTTTTTTTGGGCCTTTTAAATTATTACTAATTTTACAAAAAAGTAAATTTTTTGGGTATTTTAAGGCCTATAAATCAGTAGAGAAACATTGAAATTTTTAAAAAGTATTTTTTTTGGGACACCCTAGTACGTACTTCTATAAATGACCCTCGCCATATACCAGATACACTTATGAAAGCTGTATGAAGACCACATTAGGAGTGTATGTTTTTAATGGATGACACCTAAGCGTTAAGGTATTGTATATCATTAATAAAACCTCCTTAGCATTTCATTAAGCTATTGAGTATTTATTGATGTAATAATGAAATCAAAAATGACCTGTTTAATAAGTCACTTAAGGCTAGTTTTAGTGAATTGACTAAATGGACTTACTTTATAAATAATTATAACAATTCCGAATATTTATAAAGGATAACCACTTTAAAAATTAGAATTGCTGCTTTACAATTAGATCCTGTTCTCAGGTAGTATTTCAATGTAAGGCTCCATTTTAAACAAATATGGTAAACTGGAATCAAAATTCACTTTGATTCAGCCGGGTATCGAATCCAGGTGGCTGACGTCGAAGCCCTAGTGACACACCGCTAGACTAGACTACCAACAATACCTTTTATAAGCTAATATTGCCTTGGTTTTTAGTTCATAAATTAGAAAAGTATTAAACTCATCTAACTTATTTAACGAAATAAATTACTTTAAAAACCATGAGTAGGTAAACCATAGGACTTTGCATTCCATTTTATAATTTCAACAATTTTCTGGATTTATAACTTTTGATAACTATAGTTATTATGTATATTTTTAATAGTGTTTAATTTATTTTTTATTTTTAATAATATTTTCAACACTTGATTTAATCTCAATAGAGTCACTAATTTATATTAATACAAAAAAAGCTATTACGTGGAATATATTAATTATGTAAGAATTTATTACTTTTTCAAATTAGTTATCGAAAAATGATAGTTTTATGTAAATTTTAAAATTTCTTAATCTTTAAAACTCTGTATCCTCGGGTTCGCAATAGCGTCATAACCATAATTGTAAGGGAAAAACATTTAACCTACCCACGTTAATAATCAATTTTATATTGCACATAACGCTTTAATAAAGCGTTTATTCAACTTTTTTCCCTACAAAGATGGTTGTTAGGCTATCACGTACCCCAAAGATATGAAAATAACGTAATTAAGTATATGAATATAGTTTTTTAATGGAATCTTATTTATTTGAGGCTGGAAATAATTAAAAACTATGCTTTTTTAACCATATTTGGGCTTTTAAAATATTTGTTAGCCAGCATTTCCTACATGCCAAAAACATCTGTTTTTCATTGGGTTTACATTGATTTTGACATACTGAGAAAGATCTTGTTTTTCTACAATACAACTTGTTTGTTTTGCATTGTCAAGATAAATCTTGTTTCTGTTATTAAAGTAAAATTTACTTAAGAACTTAAATGGTTACCATATACCAAAAATTGGACCAAGTGTGGTGGTTCAATTTTTGATATTGTAGATAGATTTTGAAAGCGTTGGCTCAATTATATTTTGTATGAGGTTGCTATCAATATATATAATCAATCAAATATTTGAACGTAACAGTACAATAGTTCACCAGACCCTTCAAGTCTTACACGAATTAATGTCATGATGGTTACAATCGTCCATAATTATATTACAATTTACATTTTTTGATTTTTCGGAAAAGATTATAAACTCTTTATATTGATTTATTTAACTCAATGGAAACATCTCTTGTTGAAATAGGTGGTTTGTAGGTACATCCTCCAATTATTGTTTGATGATTTCTTATTACAAATTGAACACAGGTTTTGATAACTAACCACATACTTCTTCATTGTTAACAACATTAAATCTTTAATTTCCAATTTCTATGTTTAAGCTATAAACATTTATAAAATTAGAATCAGTTATCCTAAAATATCCTTATACTTAAATTTGTTAACTGAAATGTTTATTTCGTTTACATCAAATTATCTAAAATCGGAATTTGTTTTTACAAGTGACTTTTACAACCAATAGACGAACAGAATAAAACTTCTGGTGCTATAAGAAAATTTTACTTTATCCACAGTGAAAAAAATTTTTTTTTTTTAGTTTTCATTTGTTGTCGTAGTAAATAAATTACTTCCACAAACACAAACAAGGTTTCTGAAAGAAGATCGTACTTATCTTATCATCAGAACCTTTTACAAGCGTGTGTATATAAACTACATCAAAACATAATCAACAAAATAAATCGTAATTAACAATAAAAGTTCTTAAAAAAATATAAAATTACAATTAAAAAAACCTGACTGCATCATCCATAAGATAATTAAATTTTTCAGGTTTATATTTGAAAATGGGGAAAGTAAAATGTTGAAATTGGACAAAACAATTTTATTCCAAAGATAGGGTGCATGATATGCAATACAAAGCTAATTAAAATTAGTTCGACAAAAAGGCTCATATATAAAATTATTGCTTCTTAGTGTATATTTATTTATTGGTTTCAAACAAAAGAGATCTTTAAAAACGGGTAAAAATATGTCATTTTTCCGAATATACATAAAGCACAAAACATTAAAAACATTAAGCTCATAAATATTGAGAACATTCATTTCAATAAAAAGTGGTTTGGAATGAGTGTATCGATCTGCAAAATTTATTAAACGGATCCCATGTTTCTGATGGCGATAAAGGCACTTCAACTTACTTTTTTCAGCACTTCCCCATGCAACTTTAGCATAATTTAAATAACTATGAATTAAAGAGTAGCAAAGTTGAGTTAGACTTTTTTTACATAAATATGTTCTGGTTTTATATAAAGTTCCAATATTTTTAGAAATTTTTGTACCAATATAGTCGATATGCGTTTTCCATGTGATGTTTTCATCAAGAAAAACACCAAAAAACTTTGTTACATTATGTCTTTTTATTTCAACATAATCAATAAAAATTTTAGGCAAACTTCGGGGTAAATAAGCTTTTTTAGAGACTGGGTGGAAAAGAACTTAATTTGTTTTTTTAATTTTAAGAGTTAGTTTGTTGCATTAAAACCATTTGGATATACTTTTAAGTTCATCATCAATAGTATAGAAGAGTTTGTAAATGTTAATATCGGAAAAGAAGTATTTCTAGTTCTAGTATTTTTGAAAATGTGGAGAGGACAGAGATAGGGCGATAATTACTGATATTTGTTTGATCACCTTCTTTTAAAATTGGAGTAGCCTTAGCAAATTTTAGTTGTTCAGAAAAAATTCCTTGGCGTATAGATGCTTCATGGACCTTAAATAGAATATCTTTTAAGTATTCAAAACATTCTATGACTATATTACCGTTTATGTCATCTGCTCCGGTTGATTTATTTTTTTAAGAGTTTTGAAAGCTTTTTCAAACTCTTGAAAAGAGAGTTCAGAAGATAATTCGTTAGAACTAGTGTAATTATCCACTTGTAATAATAAATCTCTAAATGTAGCATTTGTAAAAGGAATTTTGTTTACTAGTTTGAGACCGATGTCAACAAAGAATTTATTAAATTTATGAGCTATAGCTCTTGATTCACATATATGTTTATTATCAACTGTAATCGTTTGGGGAGGGAACCTGAGCATCTTTTTTGTCTACCACTAATTTCATTCATTAATTGCCAAGTGCGTTTTGAGTTATTTTTAAATTTATCTGAGTCTTGAGTAGTATTTTTTTTTTCAAATTTTTACAAACTTTTTCAAAAAGGTATTTGTATTCTTCATATATTTTTTCATTTGCAGATGATTTTGTTTTAAGATATTTTATATAAAGCTTCTGTTTTATTTTTGATGATTTTTTAAATCTCCTGGTCACCCATGGGTTGTTTATATTTTTTGAATTTAATGTTTTTACAATGATAGGAAAATTACCTTCATACACGGGATAAAATGTTTCAAAAAAATTATCGTAAATTTTGTCTGCATTATCATTAAAGTTATTATGCTTCCAGTGTAGGAGTAATACTTGGTTTTTAAATTGTTTTATATTGGTTTAGTTAAAAGTGCGTATTTTAATTTTATTTGATTTGGTTATATTTTTAAAGTTTGATATAAGCAACAAAAATATTGGAAAATGATCAGATATATCCGATTTTAGGATACCTGTTTGGATATCATTGTCGGATATATCTGTTGTAATGATATAATCAATCAAAGACGCTAAGTTTTTTGTTACTCTTGTTCGACGATTAATCAAGGCGATTGCTCCAGTTTCGAAAAAAGAATCGTAAAAGTTTTTAATTTTATTATTTTCATTGTATTGAAAAAATTCATATTTAGGTCCCCAATAATAAAAATCTTCTTTTTTTTTTTCTTTAATACCTTTTTTAAAAATACTTTGTTAAAAAAAAATGCTGAAGTTCTCACTCACGCTGTCAGGTGGTCGATAACAACTGCTTATTAATAAGTTTTTTGATTCATTGTTTATAATTTCAATAGTTAAAATTTCTTTATCGCCATCAGATACGCTTAAATCATTCACAACAGGATAAACAACGTTTTCATTTACGTATATAAGAACTCCTCCGCCGCATTTATTTACTTGGCTTTGGAGAGGAATTAATTTAAAATGAGGAATATAAAAGTTTAAAGTATTATTTAAATTATTCGAAATCCACTTTTCAGTCAAAAAAATTGTATCAAAACTACTTTTTGTTTCCTCTAACAAATTGAGAAGTTTTTTAAAAATTATTATTAAGGCTTCGAATGTTTACGTTGAGAATTCTAATTTTATTTAAATTTTTGTCGCAAACTTTTATAAAAAGAAACCCTTCTAATTCGCTTAGATAGTGATATGAGCAATCCATAAGCGCGTCGTGGAAAAAATTTATATCTGGTTTTATATTTTCATTATTATTTATTTCAGAAAAGTTGAAACTCATGGATTCAAAATCACTAGTCCCAGCCATGCTTTTTTTTTTTTTTTTAAACGGGCATTTATTTTTAGAAAAATTTCTTTTTAAAACGTAATGTTTGGGTTTCTGAATTCCCAGTAAAAAATTCTATCATATTTTATAACAACATACTTGCCTTCACTGAGTAGTCTTTTTACTTCCTCCCATAACTTTTTACGACTCTCAATACTTTCCTTCGCAAAATCTTCATTAATAAATACACCAGTTCCACGCAAGGTTTTCGCGACGTTTAGAATTTGTCTTGGTAATTTAATAGCTTCCAAACTATTGTTTTTGGTAGTTTACTATCTCTTGATTTGCCCACTCGATGCGCTCTTTCCACAACAAGCGCTCTTTTCACTGTCAATTTTCAGTTGTTTTTTGAAATTATTTTTTACTGTATTTTCACAGTCACTCCATGTTTTGTAAGGTGTTTCTTCAACTCCATCTACTCGTAGAATACTTCGACGAGATCTATTTTCTAAATTGATTGTTTTTTTGTGTAAAATATTCAAATCCTTATCATAACACCTTTTAATTTGTACAACCTTTTCCATTAGGTTTGTTTCTTGGAAGTTTAGAGTTTCACCTAGAATATTCGTATTCAAGGTGATCTTAAAACAACAATATCAATACTCGTCACATTCGATTTGTTCTTGTTTACATAAACTTCTAGCTTTTCAATTCTGTCCAATTTTTAAGTTTGCACTCATAATCGATGCAAAACTTTTTTCTTTCTGTCCGTTAATATTTCTAAGTTTGCACTCATAATCGATGCAAAACTTTTTTCTTGTTCTTTTAACAACTTCTCTGTTTCTTTCAGAATATACTTTTTTTGTTCTTTGAATTTGTTGGTAGTTATTTTTTCTATGTTTTTAATTGAAATGTTATTGCACTCTTCCACAGGCAATCCACCACAAATAAAAAATAGATCACGCACGACATAGGGTTAGATTTAGGGTCGTTAGCAGAGCCGTTGCTAGGCTAATACACGCACACATGAAGAGGGGTGGTAGGGTAATAAATATACGGGACCCATTTTCGAATTTAAGGACTCTTTTAGAAATTAAACGAGAATTTATTTTGGGATTGAGTAGTTTTTTTTAGCTTTTTTTACATAGCTAGTGGGTCTTGACCCACTAGCTCTGTAAAAAAACTCCACTCTTCTTCTTATTCTGTAACTTCAGAGGTTACTCATGGTTCTATCCTTGGCACATTATTCTTTTTAATTTACATTAACGATCTTCCAGATATTCTCATATCTAAGGTAGCATTGTTTG
The DNA here is from genome assembly GCF_038396675.1 of Hydra vulgaris. Classification (NCBI taxonomy): domain Eukaryota; kingdom Metazoa; phylum Cnidaria; class Hydrozoa; order Anthoathecata; family Hydridae; genus Hydra; species Hydra vulgaris. The sequence goes on from NC_088929.1 coordinate 33,158,273, forward strand.
CTGATGATACTAGCATCTATTCTTGTTGTGATAAGAAGCCAACACTCTCTGATTGCTTGGAGGGGACATCTGAACTTGAAAAAGATCTCACTTCTGCTACAGCATGGGGCTCACAGCGGCTGGTGTACTTCAATACAGATAAAACTCATTTTTTTTCAGTTAATCGTTATTGCAATAATTTAGATCTTCTTATATTTATGAACGGTGATGTACTCGGTGAGTCATCTACTCTTCATCTTCTTGGATTAACTCTTACTTTCGATCTTTCTTGGAAACCATATATCAAATCAGTTGCAAAATTGACATCTGCTAAGGTTTCATCTCTTTATCAAGCTCCACACTTTCTTACTTTAGATTCTATTCTCTATCTCTATAAATCTAAAATCCGGCCTTGTATGGAATACTATTGCCATATCTGGGGCGGATCTTCTAATGATGCCCTTTCTCTTTTAGACAAGGTGCAAAAACGCATTGTAAACGCATACTTGGACCTGCTCATGCAGCCAACCTCCAACCATTATCACATCATCATAATGTCGCTTCTCTTTTCTACAAATAATATATTGGGCACTGCTCTAAAGAGCTAGCTTCTCTTGTACCATCTACTAAAATTCATTCTCGTGTTACTCGTCATTCAAGTCTCATCCTTTTTCTGTGACTGTTCCTAGGTGCTCCAAAAACTCTTATTCATCTAGTTTTTTTCCTCGAACATCAGTTCTTTGGAGTTTGCTTCTTTCATCTTGCTTTGCTGATTCATATAGTTTGCAATCCTTTAAGTCGTTCGTCAATCGTTATCTTGCTCTACAATCTTCATCTTTTCAATTCCAGTAACTTCCAACTTTAATTAGTGGTTGCTTGCAGCCTTGTTGGAAGCGAAGATGTTTAAAGAAAAAAAAAATCCGGCTCAGGTTACCCTTAAAAAACCCTAATTAAATTTTTTGATAATTAATACTACTATTCCTATTTTTATATTATTTATATGACTATTTTTATCAAATTTGACATGAGGCTATCTATTATTACGTCAACAATTTTTGAGCGATTTTCACATTCCCTCCCCATCGTCAACAAATTGTAAAACTTTCAACCCCCTCCCCTATCCCACAATAAAAAGAGAGGGGGGGGGGCTTGGGTTTGTTATATATATATATATATATATATATATATATATATATATATATATATATATATATATATATATATATATATATATATATATATAATGAATGGAAAGTAAATCAATATTTTAAAAAGACTATAACTAAAGCAAAAAGTGATTAGAAGTAAAATGTTTAGACAATTTTTTTTTTCAAATTTTAAATGAATACGTTTCAAATAAATGTAAACATTTAAAGTTACAAATGTTTGCTCCGAAAAAAAAGAGAAAAAAAGTAAAAAGCATTAAAAAAAAACAAACTTTTAACTAATGAACATATTTCAAACTTATACAACACTTTCAAAACTTTGAATAATTTCTTGTGAAACTAAAACTACAACTAAAAGCTAAAAATAAGTCAATATTTTCTTTATCTAGCCATTCTACACTTTGCATCAACTCTTGAGCAATAACTGCCATAAGCTATCTCTTTCATTTGGCAGCTACTAGCATTGAAATAATTTTTCGCTGTTCGGTGCGTTTAGAATTTGACTAGGCCCAGGATTACATTCCTAATTGCATCCTTTAATTATCATACAAGTTTTCAATTAAACTGACGTTTTTATTGAACTTTTCAAATTAGCAAAATATATGAATTAAGTAGAAAAAAAAGGATGTTGGTTCCAATTTTCTGAAACGATACCCTAACTATCTGAGAGCACAGCAAGTGAAATTTTTTTTAAACAAAACCCACCCTTAACTTTCAGGCACAATATATTCTGCCGCTGTTGGAAAATTATTTACTTGCTTTCATATTTCTAACAATGTTTCACCAGCATATTTGAAGTTTAATTTTTCCAGCTCTTCATCAAATCTAAAATATTCATGTGGAAAAATTAGTCCTGAGAGTTCCCAACTAAGCAGAGTCAATCGCCATTCTAGTAGATTAGGCGCGCTTCTACCAGATGCATTCATTGCTACAAACATGGCATCAATGTTCTACTTTACAAAATGATGGATGGTCGCACCAATAAACTTTTGATACCTTGGATCTTAATCAGACCCACCATCCATAGAAATAAAAAAAAGTGGTTTATTCATCTTTTCGCTTGAATTCTATGTAACAACGTCAAACTCTTCTAATTCAAGAACCCTTTCAAAGTCCAGTCCATGTGTTATACACATGGACTGCTGATGATAAAAAATGGTTTTCTGATCTGCGGCCGTGGCGCAGTGGTTAGAACGCTTGCTTTATAAGCAGGAGATCCAAGTTCGAAACGAGCTCTGGACATATATTCGCGTCACGGTAAGGAAGGAGGCGTGAACTTCCTGGTTAAATGCATTTCCGCGGTGCTCTGTGACAAGACCGTTAGGATTTCTTGGGGCACCTAAAAAAAAAAAAAAAAAAAAAGATCTGATGGCTATGTAAGTTTGGTTTGAAGACAGGTAAACCCAAAGTTACAGCTTCGGGTTTACCTAAACCGTTTTTTGAATTTCAATGCTAGCATAAACAGATGGTGTGAGTATAAACAGATGGTGTGATTTGTGTCAAGATGCAACTACCCATTCGTGATCAGGGAATGTAACGCGGTATTCGCCACGTATTAAAAATGGAGCTTGCTTGTTAGGTACTATCAATCCAATTGGGACTCTGGATTTATCATCTTGACTGACGAAGCTTACCTCTTTAGGTACCAATAAAGAAGCCAGTTCCTCTGGTGATTCAAAGTAGCTGTACAAAATCTACCATGAATGTGTTTTGAGTGTAAACCATTTTGCGCTTTTACTTCTCTTGTACAGTTGTTTATGGCGTTTGCTTTCCAATGATAAACTTTGTTTTGGCAAGAGCCGAGTATAGACAGCTTTGTTTGTACAATCTTTATTTGTAATACCTTGAACCTGTATTTGTACTGTTATTCATCGACAACACTACGATAAATATCACTTTGTCTTTTTTCATGAGCAGCAGAACCACAGGAATACAAGCGCTGCCTTGTTTTCCTTATTTTGAATTATTAAATTTATTTACAAAAGTAACATTGTTGACGTCAACTTGTCTTGACCTTCCCCTTGTCAACAGTTTCTTGATCTCTCTCCCCTATTTTGTTAACGTAATTATTGGACTAAAGGATTATAATAGTTTTTATTTTAGATTAATTGACTGATCAGTTCTAAAACACAAATTTTTAGATTTACAAATTATGGGTATTATGATTTTTTAAAAATTAAACATCATAAACATCCCATAATTATAATTATGGCTTATGGGGATGTTTATTCTGGTTTAATGGCATTTCAAGTAAAATTTGTATTAACGCGCAACTTAAGAAAATATTATATCCGACAAGTTGATCGCGTATGTAAACATGTATGAATGTAAACAAACAAGTAAGCAAAAACTGTTATTGTGTTTAAAGTAATATATATATATATATATATATATATATATATATATATATATATATATATATATATATATATATATATATATATATACATTTTATATTTATATATATTTTTTATATTTATATATATATATTATATATATATATATATATATATATATATATATATATATATATATATATATATATATATATATATATATATATATATATATATATATGAATATATATATATATATATATATATACATAAATATATATATATATATATATAAATATAAAAAATATATATAAATATAAAATGTATATATATATTAAATAAATTCTAAATGACTAATTCCCTAAATTTCGACTAAATCGACTAAAAGATCGACTAAATTCCCTGACTTTTCTTATATATATATATATATATATATATATATATATATATATATATATATATATATATATATATATATATATATATATATATATTTATATATATATACATACATATATATGTATATATATATATATATATATGTATATATATACATATATATATATATATATATATATATATATATATATATATATATATATATATATATATATAATATATATATATATATATATATATATATATATATATATATATATATATATAAATATGTATATATATATATATATATATATATATATATATATATATATATATATATATATATATATATATATATATATATATATATATATTATAAATTAGTAAAAACACTCATCTAATTTTTAGTTGTCTTCAACTGCATGTTTCTCCATCAGTAGGTTCATCAGGAAGCTTCCTGATGAACCTACTGGTGGAAAAACATGCTGTTGAAGACAACTAAAAATTAGATGTGTTTTTCTAATTTACTATTGCTCTGTTCTTTAAGAACATTTGCACTCTATTTATAGAATACACTAACATAGTTTATATATTATATTTATATATATACATATGTATATATATACATATGTATATATATACATATGTATATATATACATATGTATATATATACATATGTATATATATACATATGTATATATATATATATATATATATATATATATATATATATATATATATATATATATATATATATATATATATATATATATATATATATATGTATATAATATACATTTTAAATGCAAATAATTTTAAATACAAAAAAATAGGTTTATATCAAAGTAACAAGAATATATTGTACAAGAAATAAAAAATGATTAACTAAATAAAAATATTTATTTGTAAAACTGAAAAAGTTTAATTTTTGAATTTATAATATGTCACAAAAGTTTTCGTACACCAATAAAATTAATACCTTATAATATGCAATTCCTTAGTAGTTGGTTAAAACTTGTTCAAATTTGTTCGTTCATTGATTTTTATTAAGATAATAATAATTTTTTCATCAAAAATTTCGTTTTAAACATAAGTTTAAATACAAAGCATCACATATCTAATGACATGTGATGTTTCGTAATGACATCAATGAACAGAAGATTAGTTCTTTAGTATTTTGTTGAGCATCCTTTGGCATTTACACAAGCTTTGAATCTTCTGTTCATTGATGTCATTACAAATATTATAAATTCAAAAATTAAACTTTTTTAGTTTTACAAATAAATATTTTTATTTAGTTAATTATTTTTTATTTCTTGTACATTATATTCTTGTTACTTTGATATAAAATTTTTTTGCATTTAAAATGATTTTTATTAAGTGTTTTCTCTAAATTTTAAGGTGTACAAAAACTTTTGTGACTGACTGTATATATATATATATATATATATATATATATATATATATATATATATATATATATATATATATATATATATATATATATATATATATATATATATATATATATATATATATATATATATATATATATATATATGTATGTATTTTAATAAACAAGGCAAACTTTTTAATTAATAAAACCATTTTATTAATTCTAAACAAAACAATACATGTTTCGACTATCAATAGTCATCTTCAGTTGAAGTTTAGTTTTTAAATTTGTTTAAATACCTATATAGGTGATTATTTCAATACCAATACAAAATGTAATTATCTGTGTACAAACTATTAATTTAATTACAAAAATACAACAAAAACTATTATAAGAATAACAAGTCATACTAAAAAAAACAAATAGGAAGTGACGAAAGAATAGGTTAATAAAAAAATACATAGAAAGTAATAACTAAACAGAAAATGTCTATTGGACATGGTTGACCTGTTTGTTCATACCAGGTTTTAACCATTCTATAAACATGCTTTCTTTAAGTTTTAATTCGAACTTATTAGATGCTGAATCTAAAACAAAAAAACACTTTTAATTTAATTGCATAAAACAATTTTAATTACCATGTGGATGTTTACAGATATGTGATTTTTTGTCTCTTTTATAATGTTGAGTTATTTGTGTCTTGAGATGGCGAGTAGTTATGCTTATATAACAGGAGTTCCGTCCTGCGCATACGAATTTGTAGACCACGAACGATACGAACTCTAGAGGAATAAGATCTTTAGAGGAAAAAAATTTAGAAACTTTTAGTGAGACAAAAACTAGTTTAAAATATACAAAACAGCAATGTCTTTTAACAATTGAATTCAATCTTTTTTTAGTTAAATCAGATATTTTTCCTAAAAACGGTAGTTTAAAGTAAGACAAAGGTTCTTTGATTTTTGGTTGTGATGGATTGTTTGTGTTAATTTTGTTTAAATAAGATTTATATATTTTCGATATTAGCCAAGATGGATACATGTTTCTTTGAAATACTTTGATAAGGTTGTTTATGTCGGAGTTAAACCCTAAGTACTATTGATTTTAAATGTTCTATCGATTAGGCATTTGATAAGAATAACTCTGTACGAAAGCGGAGTGAAACTATAAAAATTGGTGTGTAGACCAGAGTAGGTTTTTTTTATGAAAAACTAGTAGTTACTGTAGAATTTATTTTGTGTAAATTTACGTCCAAGAAGGATATTTTCAAATTCACTTTTTGTTCCATGGTGAAAGAAATAGAATTGTGTTTACTATTAATATAATTAAGGAAAATACGTGCTTCATTTTCTGACTGAAAAGCAGCAAAAATGTCATCAACATATCGTTTATAGAAAACTGGCTTAACTCCATTGCAATTTTTAATCCAGTTATTTTCAAAATGACCCATAAACAAATTGGCAAGAACAGGTGCTAGTGGAGAGCCCATGGCTACACCATCTATTTGATCATAAGTATGTCCTTTAAAAATATATATGTATATATATATTAGTGTGATAACAAAAATTTTTTTTTTATGAAACCACTTGCAATTAAGGAAAGTTTATGAGTAATTGAAGAATATAAATTGCATTTTTGATTTTTTCAAAAAAAGTCCCCTCCCCCCCTCTTTGGAAGAAAAAAGTGAAAAAATAATTTTTTTTTTAAAAATGACATGTGTTTTTTGCTTTATTCAAAAGAGTAATAGTAATAACTAAGCAACTTTTATTAACAAATAAGATACAGAACAGCTAGCAATTTGTCCAAAATGTACAAGAAACGTTTAAAATAGTTTTTGCTATGAACTTCAGGTTCAAAAATTCAATTTTTCTTGATTTCGCATGAAGTTCCTCCATCAGTTTTACAACTTGTTCAGCAATTTGGTTAGATCTGGGAATGTCAATTAATGACTGACCAATGCGTCTCCAAACACTTAACTGCTTTCTTGCATTTTATCTTCATGAGTGAGGTAAACAGTTCATTGAAAGACGCTTCATCGTAGTGTTGCGAGTGGAACCAAGCATTTGTCCATTCATAGCAGATGAAGTCGCATGCTGGAGCGAGGATACTGCGCCACTCTGGTATCAGAAATAATGCTATAATAGCATATATTGCACGTGAGTTCCATCTTGCCTAGTGTAAATTTGGGAGTTTCTTCCAGCTGATTCTAGGCCAACGTGAAGTTGTTTTGTAATGACGATATGCCTGATATAGTTCATATAAGAACTTAAAATCATCTCGTCATCCAGGGTTCTTGCCTGTGTTAACATCATCTGTCGCAACGAGGTGGTAATCAGCCTGAAGAGAGACACAATTTTCTGTTTATTTGTTAATGAAGGAATAGTTGAGTTCTGGTTTGGTCATTGGCTCTTGAATAAGAAAATCTATGACATGCTTCAGAAGGAGGTCGAGCACATGGTGCTGACAGCCAATATATTGTGGCTTCTGAAAGCCCTTGCTCAAGACATCATCCTGTATGAGGTCGTGTCACAGATTATCATGCGAATATTTTCCCAAGCATCGTATTCATCAATTAGCTGATGTAGTTCCATGTGAATGGCCGCAGCAGAACCACTCTCACATTTAAGAATATCAAGTTTGATTTCGGTTGTCCAATTTTTCAGCAGAACGACTTGATACTCTTCCTCTTGCATTCTTTTACCATCAAACTGAAGACAATAGGGATCTTTGCTTTGAAGTTTTTGAACAATTTTGGTTTTCATTTTCTGACCTTCAGAGATTACTCGTTTCCAGACACCCGCCTGACTTGGAACCGGCACATCATGACCATGTTCAGCAATGGTTGCAAGAACGTCATGTGCTTTATGTGTAGAAATGTTGTTTTTCAGTACTAGTAAACTCGCTATTGTAGTGCTTGATCTTTGGTATTTCGGTTTGCATTCAAGAGAAGATGACATGGAAGAAGAGGTTGGCAACTCGGGTGAAGAATCAGAGGTTTCAGAATCCGAAGATTCTGAGTCACTTTCATGTGTTTGTGTGGGTTGGGATTGAATGAATTGATTGAATTTTTTTATTTTCTATTCAAATACAAGTGCATATAGACTAAGTAAGTACTTTTTTTTAACTACCTGTGTATGTAATAAATGAGTTAAAATACTGATATTTGTAATGCAAACAGGGAAATATGGCTCTGTTGATTATTACTTAGTTTAACTAGTTTATAAAAATTAAACTGTTAAAAAAGATAATTAAAACAACCAAATAACATTGATCAGATAAAAAAAATTCTATGTTTTAATTTTATAAACATTACACAGGTATAATTTAAATAGAAAATGAAAGTTATTTATTTGTAGGAATAGTTTTAATTTTTTTTTAAATATGGTTTTGATAATGGAGTATTTTACCCCTTTTATTGAGCAGAATGGTTCAGACATAAAAAAAGAACTAGGAAGGAGAAAGGGAATCCTATGTAGCTAGCCAGTCAATGACAGATTCCTGCAATTCTGTCATATGTAAGCAGTTGTTTGACGGCCAGGCATCCAAGCATTATTACAAGTACTCACTACTACATGTATCGCTGTCTACATTATTGTCAACTGCAGCATCATTAACAGAATCATCACCATTATCTTCAGCACCTGCAGAAAGACTACAGAAACCATTTTTTACTTCAACCTCAGGAAAGTCTTCTATTGGAGACTTTTTTCTCAAAGAACTGCAGCCTAGATTTGCACAAACTTCTGGGCATGTTAGGTCAACTAGAGTCATGTTTTGCTACAGAGGAAGCTTAACAGGTGAAGAATGTTTGAAGTAACTGAAAGAAGAAGCAGCAAAAAAAGATAATGATCCAAGAAAAAAGAACACAAGAAAAAGAAAAAATTTTCCTGCTCAAGATGATAGAGACAGTGATGAGGGCAACAAAACTGCGTGTCTAAAAAGTGGTATTCATTGAGGTCAAGGAGAAGAATGGGTGTGCTGTGACTTATTTGATGTTTGGTACCATATTAAATGAACAAAAATTCCAGATGTAGCTGATATTGAAGTTACAGACTGGATTTATGAGTTATGGATTATGAGTTATGATATTATTGAAGTTATGGACTGGATCTATTGCCTATAAATAATGTAAAAATATGTTTTACATACTGGAGTTTATTGCCCCCCATTTTTTAAAATTTGGGTCAACATTAGTTGTAACTTTTTAGCTTTTTTTTCTTTAAATGACTTAAATTTTTTAATTTTAAATGACTAATGAAATTTATAATTTTATTAATATTATATAAATTTAATGAAATTTATAATTTTAAATGACTTAAATTTTTTCTAAATAAAGCTTTTGTACATATAGAAATATGCGTTGTCTATCACTTAAAAATATTTTCAATTTAAATTTAATATTTTTTTACTTATTTCAAAGAATGAAAAAATGTTCTTAAAAACATGGGGCCTAATGCCCCCTGTTACGCTAGTTATTATTAATCATGAAAAAATATTTAGAATAATAGTTATAATAAATATTTTTTTATATTTTTAAAGTCTCTACAAATGAGAGCGCGAAAATATAATTATTTTAGGCTGCTTGACTGTAGGATTACCAAAGTCTTTTACATCATTTCTTGTTGGGTTCAAAATCTTTAAGTAAAAAGAAACTTATTTAGGTTTTTATGAATAACCCAAATGTAAACTATACTCTGAGTAACACAACTACCTTACTGAAAATTTTGTGTTTGCTATTCAATTCATCTATTTTTCAACAAAACAAACAAAACAGTCTAGAGGATTTAAAAGGCTTTGAAAACTCTCTCCATGAAAACTTTACTAAAGTTACTGGAAGTAATCATTTTCATCTTTTTGTGGTACACTATGGGTTGGTGATGAAAGGGTGATCGTAAGACTTTCAAACATTTAGGAGAGCATTTGTAAAATATTTTAATTAGGGAAATCTCTTCCAATGACTAAGAGTAATAAAGAGTAAGAGTAATAATAAGAGTAAGTAAGAGTAAGAGTGCTAAAGCTACCAGTTTTTGTGCTACTTAGAATCCTTTAATTTGAGTTAAATTTTATTTCTTTGCTCACACAGGTAGTATGAAATCTTTTTTAACCATTTATCAGTATGCTTAGCCAATGATCTATTTTTATGACACAGTTTAACAACCTATAAAAGACATTATGTCAAAGTTCATTAAAGGCGATGTTTTTGATTGGTTTAAAACTACAGTTTCAGCTAGTTGAATTTCAGCAAAGAAAAAGCTATTTTAAATAAATGTCATAAAGGATATTAAAGTGAGCTCAAAAGAATAGTAAAGTAAGCTCAAAAAGACATTTATAATTTCAGCTAGTTGTATTTTTTTCCTGCAATCATTGACATGTAATTGTCAATGATTGATGAATTAAATATGGAAAAATCTTTTTTTTAATATGCAATTGTGCAAAATGTAAAATGCTTTTACCCAGAAATAATGTGCAATGAATGGTTGGCAAAAGATAAAAGAAAAGCAATTGTATAGGATTTAATGAAAACTCAAGACTTGAAACCAGTATCTGTAGTTATCTCTGAGGATCTTAGATAATTAAAAATGCATAAGGTTGACAAAGAATGAAATAATTGAAAAGAAAGTGAAGTTACACATGCATGAAAACAAAAAAGTCATTTTGGACAATCCAATAAGATTATTCTGGAAAATGTTAAATAAACACAAAAGTAAATGATTTAGAAGCTTCTTGTAAAAGTTGGTGGTGCTAAAAAGCTCCTACCTATGTTATTGAAGCAAAAGTTAATCTGCAAGATAAAAAAGTTAATATGGAAGAAAAAAAAAGATTAAAAATTATGAGACAATTTAGGTTTAAAAACTAATTTTTCAATTTATTTTTGATTTATTATTTAATTATTTAAATTTGATTAATTTGTTGTTTTAGAAAAGTAAAGAACTTTAAAATTTCATAGGTTATTTGATGTTTAAATTTTGTTACCTTTTATCTAACTTTTAATGTTTGTTTTTTTAGCAAAGAAAAAAGACAGTCATAAAGGATATAAAGTAATATATCAATTGACTATTTAAGATATTTCTATATTATTTAAAGATTTTAAAAGATAAAAAAAAGGTATTAGAAAGATTTTTTATTAGGTTTTAACATTTCGGTGGTAATACTTTTTCAGTGGTCTTTTTTAACAAGAAAATCAATTTTATTTAAACTTTTATCATTTTTTCAGTATTTGAGAATTTGTTGTGATTTCAGAATAGTTTATAAATTAAAATATATATATATATATATATATATATATATATATATATATATATATATATATATATATATACATACATATATGTATATGTATATATTTATATATATATACATATATGTATATGTATATATTTATATATATGCACATATGTATATGTATATATTTATATAACTTTTAGATCATTCCATAAGTATTTAAGAACTATCTACTGATTTACATACTATCTACTGATCTTCATAAACAGATGTAATGGCTACCCAAGAATGGATGTCTCAAGATTTAAGGCAAATGATTATTCAGCAAATGTATGTCATTTTTAGATTATAGTTAGTAATTGTAAAAATCAGAGCATCTAAACTTATAATTTAGTCAAAACCTTAGTGAAGCAAAAATATGTTTGTGTTTTTTATTAAATTTAGTTTCCCAAGACTCTAAAGTCTTCACTTTGCATTTGAAGAAGCTACTCTTTTTTTAATGTTTATTTAAATTGTTTTTAAGTTATTTTCACATAATTGTCTAAGTTGTTTTTATGAGTTCTTTATGTTTAGGCTTCTAATGAAACAAGTTCTTTGTGTTTAGACTTATAACCTAACATATTTAATGTTTTTAGGCCTATGTAAAATAGCCAAAACCCACTAATTTAAGTAATCAATCATTTATTTCACTTTGTAGTGTGTATTAAGCAAAAAAAGTGTATATTAAGCAAACAATTACACAATTATTAAATTACATATTTATAAACTTGAAAGAATGTGACAACCTACAATGACTCTTTGAGCTTTTGATAAAATATATAAAATTTTAAAATAAGACTAATGAACTCCTATAATAACAATAATAGTATCAATAACAGTAATAAAAAGTTAACAGTAATAATAATGATAAAAAGACTAAATAAAAATCATAATAATAACAATAATAATTTTAATAATAGTAATAGTAATCATAATATTAACAAAAGTAATAAAAGTAACATTTATATATATATATTTATAGTACATATATATATATATATATGTATATGTATATATATATATATATATATATATATATATATATATATATATATAAATATATATATATATATATATATATAGATATATATATAAATATATATGTATATGTATATATATATATATATATATATATATATATATATATATTTATAGTAATATTTATATATGTATATATTTATAGTAATATTTATAACAATATTAATATAATGAAAATACAATAGCAGCTAGAATAACAGCAACAATAACAACAACAACAACAACAATAGCAATGTTAGTGTAAGGACAATACTAATAGAAACATAAAAAACAACAATCAGAGTAATATTAGTTATAATATTAAAAATAATGATAAGATTGTGATGAGAATGAGTTTTAACAACAACAAAAAAAAAGTTTGTTTGTATGTGTGGGGGTGGGATGGGGGGTGGGGTATGTGGGTGGGTGGGGAGGGGGTTTAGATTGTTTTGTGGAGTTGTGCAATGGATCATATTATTAATAATTTATATTTATGGTAATATTACTACTTACTGGATTATTATCTCTATTGGATTAATAACGTGTAGTATCTGTATCAATTTTATTTTATAATTGAGCAGTAAAATACTGCAAATTACACATCAGCATTAATGCATTATGCATTCTTTTATTTGTAGAAATGTGCAATGAGTAATAAAATCTACATGAACTGTTACTTTTTGGCTGATTAATCATCCTAAAAATTTAATTACTTGTTGTAAATTGTAATCTAAGTGCTTATTTCAACTATTGTTTACTACTTTGACAAAAAACAAACTTTTTCAAAGTAATCAAGTTAAATATTTTAGTACTGGAAGTTTCTAAGTCCTTTAGGAGAAATATATTCCTGGTTTCATTATCTCTAAGAGCAACAAAACATTAGCTGAACAAGAGGATACAAACAACTCAAAGATATGGTTTAAGTTAAAAAAAGAAAATCAACACCAGATATATTGCAGGAGGGGGGGGGGGGTTAAAGCAGCTAAAGGTAAAAACCTAGCTCAGGCTTTAATCCCCAATATGGTGCACTTTCTGTCAAGCAATGTCCAGCAATTATGGTTTGGGGTGCAATCGTGTCATGTGGTTTACTCCTTTTACATCAAGATGAGGCTGTCAACTCTGTGAGTGATTTGGAAATTTTGAATAACAATTTGTCTTGGTTGTTATGAATTAGAAAGTTTAATATTTTTATGCACAGCAATTTACCATCAAGCAAAAATGGTCAAGACATGGCTCCAAGAAAATATGATGTTCTTGCTCTTAATGGGTCTTTATTTTTATTTAAATGTTCGATATTTATTATATACATATATACTTTGCTTTATTTAACTAGTTATTATTTACTAATATCATTATTTTTAGTACTATGTTTTATATATTATTTTTAATACTATGTTAAAAAAATATTTAAAAAAGTAAAAATAACTAAATTATAACAAGCAGTTATTTTCTGTAAATGTAAAGTTTCAAAAATCATAAAATAAATATTTATGATGTTGAGTAAAATTTTGTATGACTTTAAATTAGTATATATTAAAAAAAACTACTTAAGTATTAAAATTTTTATAGTGAAGACACCTACAAAAATTTTGGGAATCCAATTGGCAAAACAAGTCATGAATTGGAAGTTTCAATTATGGAAAAAGCTCAGTCTAGGGTATGTTTACTTCGTTAGCAAATAAAAAATATATCTATAAACTGAACCCTTTATATAAACTGAATAAAATGTATTTTTAAGGATGATTATATACGGATGGCTGCGCATTTAATTTTGGGTATTAAAGAAATGACTAACAGTATGTTTTTACTTTTATTTATAATGGTTAATAGTAGTTTTATAATTTTATAATGTTGCTGTATATTAACAGAGTCATTGAATGTAAAATTATAAAAACTTTTTTATTGTTTAAGAATGCTGCAAATGTTTAATTTTCATATTAATAACATAATTGCATATTTAAAAAAAGTTTTTTTCGAAGAGCATATTAGATCAAAATACTTGTACTGATTACATTTTCTTTGACTAACAAAGCTAAAAAAAATTTTAAAAATCTCTAAATTGACTCCAACTTTTTTTTTACAAATTTTGCATTATATTTATTCAATATATTTATTAATAATGAAATCTGAATAAATTAATTATTCAGATTTCATTATTAATAAATTTATTGTATATGGGTGTATACATATATTGTATTATTTGTGTATACCTAGTAAATGTGAATATATTAGTATATATAGTAAAATAATATATACATGCCTATTCCCCTCTAGCCCAGTTGTTTTTACACTCCTTAGTTTGGAGATATAGTTTAGGTCATTTATATTTTGTTATAAATATTTCATTTACTATAGAATTATTATAGTTTGACAAATATTGTTGTGAATTTTTATTCACTGTAGATTTCTTTCAAATAATAAAAACCAATTCAATAAAACTTTTAATTTCTATTTCTTTTCTTCATAGACAATTTTTAGTTTAACAAAAATATTTTTCTGTTTAAAAAATAACAGCAATTAAAATTAGTGTTTGTGAGTGTAAACACTAAATCTAAATCTTGTAGGAATTGGTCTTGTAGGATTGAGTTTTATTTTAAAAATTAGCTGAAGAGTTTTTTTTATCAGTTATAAAACACTGATTTTTAATTCATTACAGATTGGACTGATTAAATTGCATTAAAAATGTTTACAAAACTTATGTTGTTTTAATCTTTTTATCAGCCAAGTTTTTGTTATAATAAAAAGTAAATTTTGTTTTTGGTTTTTGCCAAAGTTTTCTATTAACTAAAACTTGAATTTTGTATAAAAATTATACCCAAAAAACCAAGTTTCAAATAAACTTGTTTATAAATTTTTTTTTTATTTAATTTAAATAATGAATTTATTCTTGATAGTTGCATTTTTCTAAATAAGTTTTCAATTTAGTTAAATTTTAAACTCATTGTTCTCAAAATATTAAATTTTTCAATTATTTAGTTTTGTATTATACCACGTATTTATCTGCTTGTTAAAAATATCATAACTGAATTTAAAGAATCTATTGCAGTGCTCATTGTTATCTTGAAGTGTGACATTTTGTGATCTTGAATTTATTATTATTTTGTTGATCTAATCTTTGAGTTTTTTTTTTTTTTCAAGGCTCTTTTTATCTATGATTATATTTTCTAAAATAAATAAAAAAAGTTTAATCTCAAATAACAGCAAGCTAAAACATAAATTCCAGAATGACCGAAGAAGTGCTTAATTCTCAACTATCGTCTGATTGTCTTGACTTCTGGAAAAAAATTCAATTGGTAAAATCAAGATGGCTTTTGCATAGTTGTCCAGGACCATGTCATAAATAAAAAAAAAGTATTAAAATTAAATTAAATATGTTATGTAAAGACCCAATTTACATCACCATTTTTTTTATAAATAAATAAATAATTTTTTTAAAATAAATTGTTAACAGTTTATAAATAAATCAAAACATTGTAAAAAAATTATTTAAGTTTATGTTTTAATGGTTAAATTGTTTATTTTGAAAGTGCACCTCAACCAAAATTTAAATTAGTGTTGGTTTTAGTAAAAAAAAATTTTTTATCAATCAGTTAAAAAATTAAATTTATACTATTAACAAGTAAAGCTCTGATCTGATAAATAATGGAATTTAAAAGATAAGTATGATATAAGTTTGAGATTGTTTTTGTGTATGTGTGTGTGGGGCGGGTATGTGTGTGTGGGGCGGGTATGTGTGTGTGGGGCTTGATCAAATTTAAAAAAAAAGCTCTACAAGGCTCTGAGAAAATATAATTTCTTCAACAATTTGTACAATCAACTTAAAATGAATTTAATAAAAGAGTTAACTCGAAATTTTTCATTCTATTTTTGAAACTATTTTTCTATTATTTGAATTAGTTATTTCTAGAATTGAACAAGAAGGCGCTATATGTACTAGTATTTACATTATCTATACAGTATCTATATTTGAACTATAGTACTTACTTCTATATTTGAACAACATTTTGAAAAATTGAGAAAATAATCATGAAATATGTAAATTATTGTTTTTTAAAGGTCAAATGGTTACAACTAATTCAAATAATCAGCTTGTTCAGCAACAAATGCAGAATCAAACATTGAGACCCAATTCTATCATGGTTCCTGTCATGACACAGCAAGTACTTCAGAATGTTCAAGAAAACCCTTCATCCCAAGGTATTCTATTTATTACTATTTATACATATTTTTATTTTACATATTTTAATTTTTTTATTAAAATATTGTTCTTATTTGTAAAAGGTTTATATCTTTTTTTAATAATAATAATTTTTTTTTATCTCTATAATACTATCTCTTATTATTTATTATCTCTTTAATACTTAATAACTATAAAAGTTAAAAAGCAAAAATTAAATTCGTGTTAAGCGACAAAAATTGTTTTTTGTTAGCATCTAGAGCTTTCTGCCGAATAAAGGCTCTTATAATAAATGACTGTTGTATAAATTATTTACAATAAGTAATTACAATTTTTGCCTTTTTTTTTTTAAAGTTTTTAATATCAGCTTCTTTTTCACTTAAAAACATTTGATCCTAAATTTTCTCTAGGAGGTATAATCAAATTGTTATTATCTATTTTGGACTGATGATAACTATCTGATTATATCTTCTAAATAAAGCAAGGATAGAAGGCGAGGTTTTAGGGTAACCTTTTACTTTTGTTTTTTGTTTTTTTAACATTGTTGTTAGAAGCATATTTACACAGCGTTTTTTTGCTCTTATTTTGCTATCAGGGTGTTTGCCAAAAATAACTCCATCGCACGTTCATATTCTTCATTTGTGAGCACCTTGTCATAATTTCTTAAATAAAGCAATCTCTCAATAGTTTCTTTGCAAAACTTTTTTTCTCTTTTGCCAACCCTGCTGAACTCTAATAAAATTCTTCCATCAAGCATAAGTTTATATTTTTAAATATATATTATTTAAACAATTCCAAACTACTTCTACCCAATACATATCCGTGAAAGATTGTAAGTTCATTACTAACCAAGTGCTTGTTATCTTTAAAATTTTCCTTTTAAAGCAATTTTTTATTTAACAATGTGACAAAAGAATTTTGTTATTTAGTGTCAGAAAAAATTTGAGCGCAAAACACTGTTTGCTTTAACTAAATCACATGTTTTTTGAACACATCGCATTCAAGGTATTTCTCAATAGATGTAATTGCTTCTGGTACTAGCAAAGACATTTTCTCGAAAATAAGAGATAACGGAACAGTATAACTCAATATATCGCCTCGCTTAATAAACTAATAATTTTATATCTGATGCATCTTTTTGAATGCCTATAAATCTTGATGGATCTTTTATAGTTGTATTGTATGGATTTTCTACCTGTTTGTTAGAAAACTCTAATATAACAATAAGGTTCTGAAAATGAGTGTCAGTAGCAATTACCTGATAAGTCTGTGTAAAGTTTAAACAGTTTTAAAAATTATATTCTCTGACACAAAGTAATTGTGGGCATCTTTTTCAAGTTTCATGTCACTAAATGCTTCTTTTAAAGCAATTTTCTGTTTGTGCAACAAACCCTAAGTAAATAAAAAGTGTTGACCAACTTCTTGTATCTCCAATTTTACAAATCTTTTATTGACAGGGGCCCCATCTCAACCAGTGCCAATTAAATGCTGATTTTTCTGAAAAGAAAACTGAGCATTGTGAACGCCCTCAGCATCTGTATCAGCCTGCTAATTCAAAAAAAGTACATAAAATTGTGGCACGCTTTTTTAACAACTTTATATCATGTATAGAGTGTTGACTTTGTTTAGTTAATCAACTTTAGTGTATTAAAAGTGTAAAGATATAAGAATGCTCTCATTTGGTTAATGAGTGCAGTAAAGGCAATTTTGAAAATTATTTTTAACTTGATTATTTAAGTAGATGATTTGACTTGATTATTTAAGTTGATGAACTTGAGGTTTTTTAGAACACAAGCTTGCAGTTTTCTAGGGAACAGTCACTTAGCTGATCAGTGCACTTTTAAAGAATTTATTTTATTTCAACATTTTCCACAGTTGTGTGAAATAGTACAGTATTTAAGACATTTTTGATATAGTTTAGTTTTTAGTTTAAATAAAGTTAATTAATTTTAGCATTTATTTCTAAAGAAATAAATGCTAAAATTAAAAATTAAAGTCGTCCGTCAATCGTTATCTTTCTCTACAATCTTCATCTTTTCTCTTCCAGTAACTTCCAACTTTAATTAGTGGTTGCTTACAGCCTTGATGGAAATGAAGATGTTTAAAACTATATATATATATATATATATATATATATATATATATATATATATATATATATATATATATATATATATACACATATATACATATATGAACTTTTTTCTACTGGACAATTTGCCTGATTAAGACTTTTACCGGACATGTCCGATAAAAATTAAGGAAGTGCAATGAACGCCATTTCTGACCACACATAAAATTTTTTGTTTTTAACACTTAACCATGCAATTTGTTTTGACAACTCTAGACGTTTCAAAATGCACTGAAAATTAAAAGAAAATTTGTAAGATAAATTACACAGGTCTGCGAATAAAAATTGTTTCAAATTTAATAAGTGAATTTTATTTTCAATGCTGATTTTGGGAAAAATAGTGAAAAAATTCCATCACGTACAGTTATTTCAGAAACTGCTTGTCTAGTTTTAGTTTTTTTGATATTTTTTATAAATAGTTCAGTACTCTAGTAAGTTTGAATTTTGGTTTTTAAGATCTCCACAAACTGTTATTTAGCTTAAAGTACAAGTTGTTTAATTGACAATAGCTACCAGAGGATGTATAAACTCACCAGATTGCTTCTGCTACATTTGTGGTAACTATACCATTAAAAAGCGATAAAGAAACATCTTCGATTTTGTTGAAAAGGTATACTTTGCCTATTTTGGTATAAAGTTAGACGATCAAGGTAAGTCTTGGGCTCCACACAAAGTTTGTTGAATATATGTTGAAGAACTAAGGCAATGGTTTCAAGGTAAAAAGCAGTCCTTTCGTTATGGAATACCAATGCTTTGGAGGGAGCCCAAAAATCATAGTGATGACTGTTATTTTTTTTCTTGCAACATACAATATTTCAATTTGAAAAACAAAAAGGATATTTCTTACCCTAACATTCAATCAGCCATTTGCCCTATTCCTCATGGACCCGGAGTACCAATACTCTCTCCGATTCTTTGGATGATATTTTAGATGACCACAAGACATTGGCTCAGCAAGCTGATAGTGAAGAAGACGGTGATTGTTGCAATCCTGGCACAACCAATCCCATTCCATTTTCACAATCTGAACTGAATGATTTAGTTAGAGACCTAGGTCTTCCTTAAGACTTGGCAGAAGTTTTAGGATCTAGATTGAAAGATAAAAATATGTTGGCTCCGGGTACATCTTTACTTGGTATCGATCAAGGGAAAAGGGATTTGTATCTTTCTTCTCTCAAGAAGGTGACCTGGTATTTTGCAATGATGATCCTGAACTTATGTCATGTTTTAAAATGGAATATGCTCCTGATGAGTGGAGACTTTTTATCGATTCATCAAAAAAAAGCCTTAAAGCAGTACTTCTGCACAATGGCAATAAGTATGCTTCGATGCCAGTTGGACACTCGGTGCACTTCAAAGAATGTTATGAAAACCTTGAACTGGTTTTAAACAAACTCGGCTACTCAGAGCTTTCTCTGTGAATGGGACAGTCGAGACAGAAAGCACTACATAAAAACAGTTTGGCCCTTGAGAAAAACCTTAGAAGTAAGAGTTAAAAATTTTGAGAGAAAAAGCCTTGTGGATCCCAAAAAGGTGTTCCTTCCACCACTTAACATTAAGTTAGGGCTGATGAAATAATCTTTCAAATATCTTTGTGGGGAGTTTCCTGGTTTATCCGAGACAAAGCTAAAGGACGGAATCTTTGTTGGACCAGACATTAGAAAACTTCTAAGAGATCTTAATTTTGTGGACAAAATGGAAACAAAAGAAAAGGCAGCATAGACGTCCTTTAAATTAGTTGTTACCGGTTTCCTAGGAAACAACAAAGATCCAAACTACAAGACCAATGTCGCAGACATGCTTGACAACTTTAAGAAGCTGGGCTGTAACATGAGCATTTAAGTTTATTTACTCCATTCGCATCTTGATTACTTCCCTGCAAACCTTGGTGACGTAAGTGAAGAGCAAGGCGAAAGATTTCACCAAGACATCAAGGAAATGGAAAGAAGATATCAAGAAAAATTGAATGTCAACATGATAGCGGACTACTGCTAGATGTTGAAGAGAGATGATCCTGAACAAGTCCACAGCCGGAAAAGCAATAAACAATAAAAGAAGCTTCGACAGAAAGCAAAAACATTGTTATAAGGACTTATAAGCTGAAAGAGAAATGTAAGAGTTCTTGAAAAATAGTTTAGAAGATGATTTATTCATAAAATAAAATTCTATAATGTTTGAAAAATATGAAAAATTGGTTGAATTTTGTTATTTTACTCAAAAATAATCCCTTTTTTGTGAGAAAATCTGACATGATAAAAAATAATGGATTGCATTTTCGAAATCAGCACTGAGAAATACATAAAAAACAGTTATCAAATTTCAAACAACTTTTTAAAAGTATTTTTTTGCAGACCTGTGTTATCTAACAAAAAGAAAAAGAAAAAATCTAAGCTCAAAAAGATAAATCTTAAAAAGCAAAATATATTTATATGAAGGTTTTTAAAAATTACTATACTATGCGAAATGCTATGTAAATTAATAAATACATAAATTATTGCGTAAATATATTAAATACATAAATTATGTAATTATTAAATACATAATTAAATATGTAATAGAAATGTGTTATAAAAATACAAAATTATTAAATACATAAATTACTATGTAAATATATTAAATACATAAATTATGTGATTATTAAATACATAATTAAATATCTAATAGAAATGTATTATAAAAATACATTTCTATTAGATATATAATTATGTATTTAATAATCACATACAAAATCGTTATATACGTAAATTACTATGTAAATATATTAAATACATACATTTTTAAGTTTAATTATTACTTTATTAAATAGAGTAACAAATTAATTATATATACAATAAACCCATTTTACTTAAATTATCAAAGAATATTATTTATAACTACATTTATATA
>NC_088929.1:33185000-33205000 GCF_038396675.1 Hydra vulgaris
CAAATTCACCAGCAACAACTCCAAAATCTTCAAAGTAAGTCAGAATTATTTTTTAAAAAAGATTTCGATGTAATATGACACATTATTTTGCTAAAATACATTGAAGAAAATTTTAATTCATTTTAGCTAAACATCGGCAGAACTTATGGTTAATTAAAAAAAACTTTTTTTATATTTAATTTTTTTTTTTTTGCTATACATTTTTGTTTTTAATTTTATAGGTTTTAACAGATTTTTTTTTTTTACCTAAATATATTCATAATGAACATATTGATAACAAAATACTTTTATAAAAATCAAATTTCATAACATTTTAATAGAATTTTATTTAATTCAATTTACTCTTTAAATTTTTTTTTTATAGAATTTTATAAATTCTGCTTAATTTACTTCAAGTAAATTTGCTTATTATAAACAAAGTTTTTTATGAAACTTTTTAATTCTATTAAAAGTATATGATTAGTAATTGATATACAGTTGCACTAGTATCATTGGAACTCCAATAGTTTAGAAGTTTAATTAAATAATTCTTTGGTACCTTCAGGACATACTAGAAAACTCTTGCAAGAAATTGCCTTTTAATAATTTAAACTTACATAATTCAAAAAATTATATAAATAAAACAAATAAAAAAATATTAAGGTTATTTTAGAAGTACAATCTAGTAAACATGGTAGAAAAAGGTATGCAAAATAAACATATGGCAAATCAATATAATCTCAATATAACCCTTACTACCTGGAAGAAAGATAAAAAAAAGATCTTTGATACTATTGAAAATTCAAATTTATTTATAAATTTAGTCATTAAAACACCAATGCATCAAAGCAAAAAGTTAAATGAAGCTTTTTTGAAATGGTTTTCACCAATGTGTGGTAACAGCATTCCAGTCAATGATCATATTCTTTTGGAGAAAGCTTATAATTTGCAATCAGGATTAAGAAAATCAAAGGAGTGGCATATAATATTTTCCTCAAGTTGTATTTTAATCTAAATCTGTATATTAACCCAAAATAATGTCAGATTAAGATTTACGATCTTTTTCTAGAGATGGTTTTACCTTTAAAAAGGCCTCTGGAAAGGCATAAAAAGTTACCAATGAAATGACTGCAATTTGGGAAGAACCAACCTTAACAGCAATATTAGTTAAGTATGAACTAAAGAATATTTTTGATTCAAATGAATTTGGTCAAAATTTAAAGTGTCTGGTTAAGAAGTTTTTTAACCAAAGATTTTTTTCTTTAAAAATTTACTTATGCTACTTAAAGTGGAATACCAATCTCTTTTTGAAAGTTACCAACCCCTTGATTAGTTTCCAACCCCTTAATTAGTTACCAACCTCTTGATTAGTTTATAAAATTAGTAAAATAATAAGAACACTAGAGAAGAAAAAATTTTGAACTGTTGTTAATATTTTTTTTGAAAGTCATGAGTCTCATCAGAAAGAAATAAAGAGATCTTTTATTAATGACTTGTTTTTATAGACAGTCAAAAGTACTTATTTTATATACGTAAAGTACAACTATATGGTAACTATGGTAACTCATTGAAAAGATATACATTGGTCTGGTCAATATTCTACACCATGAACCTTCTTGTTTATTTTTTTAAAATTTTATCGATAAAACTTCAATTTTTATAGTTCCTCAACTCATGCAATATGAACATATTTAAAGACATCTAGAGGATTCAAATTAAATGAGATGTTTCACTGTGCACTTTAATTTGAAGAGTATGGACATGTTAAAGTTTATTTGTAGAAAGTGTTTAAAAACCTAAAATTTGTTAATATAGTAATGTTAACAAAATATGTTACAAGTATAATAAAAAATATAAGGTTTGTGAGCTAGTGAGTAGGAAAGATGTGGTAGAATTTCCCATTTAAGTGCTTACAATGAATTTCTTGTTTTCAAAATGCACTCAAGGGTTTTTGTGCACAAATTACTTTATGTTGTTTGTTCTCTAAAATCTGATGTTTTTCTGTAAATTTCATTGCTCATAATTCAAATGTCAAACACATAATAGTTTGTTGTAATAGTCTCTGAAATATTTCAAGACACACGTCCATGATCCAAAGCTGATTTAGTAGAATAAAATTCATAAAACTGTCCAATTAATAATTCTTTGACAAATGGACTATGAGACTCAATAATATCTAAACTTATAAGTTTATTGAATTATGAGTTGAATTTTAACTTTAACGTTTATAATGCTATGCTTTTTAAAACAATAATAAAATTCAGACTAATAAAAAAAATAGTAAAAATAGAAATAAAAAAATCTTTCTTAGAAATAAAAATAAAAAAATCTTTCTTAAAAAAGTTTTATTTGAAGAGATAAAAACATTTAAGCATTAACAGAACAAGCATAAAACATTTTGATTTTTAAATATTTCTATTCTCTTTTTCAAGCAATAATTCACTAAACTGTAAGAAATAAATTGAGAAAGGCTGTTAAAGAGTGCAGTATCACACCTGTGACCAACTACATCACATAAATTAAATGAAATAAATAAAACTAAATAAAGACTAAATAGTACATAAACTAAATGAAACTAAACTAGTTTTGTTTAGGTGGAGTGTCCAGTCAAACAAATAATTTTTTACCACCAGCTAAAGCAACAACTTTTATGCCAATTCAACACCAAAAACAACCTCATCCATCTCCATCCAATGTTATTTTTGTTTCATCACCTCAGCAAGCAACCCATCAACAACCATCACCTTCTCCAGCACTGCAGGTAACATTTTTTTTCATATTTTCATACAATATGTATAACCTTTTAAATTTTTAAACTCTCACGAATGTTTTAATAGAATTTAATTTAATTTAATAATAATGTCGTATCTTAAATTTGACAAAGTTGAAAAAAAGTCATATAACAACAATTTTGACAAAAGTTAAATGTAATACTCTCAAACTTACACAAGATTCAGAGAAACCAGATTTTCAGGTCAATGTAAGGTTTCCTGAACTGTGTGATAGCTCTTAGTAGGATTGGATTCATCAAAAGCTATAAAATAACAGTACACTACTCTTTCAGAGGTATAAGGATTAGCTTGTGTTCAGTTATCCATTATGCAAGTTAAACATTTGTTTAAGTTGTCCGCTGTAATTGGTCCAAATACTATTTTGATTTTTTTTTAAAAAGTTTTTAGAAATTTTGGTGTAAATCTTAAGTTTTTAACCCGCCTTTTTCTTTAACACTGGTTTGTGCTATCTGTGCTAAATTTTCCAATAACTCTGTTTTATGTTTTATAACAAATATCTTTTATTATGGTATTGTCTTATGCTAAAGCTATATTATTGTGCTAATGCGTTGTTTTCAAATTACTAAATCCCATATATTAACTCCAAAGCTTTCAAAATTTAGCTAGTTATTTTTGTAAAATTTTCTTGATATTGTTAGTTTTGTTTGTAAGTCCAAATATAACATTTCACCTCTCTTGCATATCTTTTTCTAGGAAAAAGTTAAATTGTTTGAAATTGATTTTTTTTTTTACTTTGAAAGAAGTTTTAAATATTTTTGACCTTGTTTTCAAATTAGCTTTTTTTTTTTTACTAAAGTTATTTTCATTGTAAATATTAAAATGTATTGTTTGTATATATTTTTAATTTGTATTTATATATACTTTGATAATCTACATATTTATTTGCATTAGTCTGCACCTTCACCAGCATTCACTAATCCTCCCTCTGTTGGTCCAGCAACAAGTCCACCTCAACAAGCAGATGATCAGACATATATAGAAAAGGTTTTTTAGATTTCATGTTAATTTTAGCAAAGCCTTAGCTTTATAGACCTATTAAAATTATTCTTTTTGATTTTAGTTAAAAGAGCTTAGCAAGTATGTTACTCCACTGACTGAAACTCTTGCTATGATGCAGAAGGGAGAAGGTACAAATTAGTTATTTTATTTATATATTATAAAAAAATAACTAGTTTTGATTCATTTTTTTGTTTGCTTGTTGTCATAATCTAGCAATATATCTGTATATTTAGAACACAAATGTTTTAGTCTTTAATCATTAATTCTTATCATTTTTTAACAAGCAAAAGTAGTTATACTAATGCCACTGATAGAAAAGTGGAAAAGATAAAAAATTGGAAGCATTGTTTATTGTTTGCATTCAATTAGCAAACTAATTTTTGATAAACTTTTCATTTTTTTTAATTTTTTTTTATATTCTGTACCTAATTTATTAATTATAAAATAATAATAATATGTAATAATAAAACTCAAGTACCCAAAAATGCAATGGTTGTTTCCTTTGAAAAAATTTGGCATGTCTTTTTTATAAGCCTTATTCATATAATTTTTTATTAGATTTGTTTAAATTTGTTAAATTTTTTTTTTCCAATCAATTGCTAAATTTTTTCCAATCAATTGTTCAATTTCCAATCAATTTCCAATCAATTGCTAATTTTTTTCCAATCAATTGTTAAATTTTTTTCTTCCAATCAATTTTTCCAATCAAGTGCTGCTGCGATTGCCAATCGAAACCGTTACTTTCATATTTATCAGCAAAACAATTCTCCAGAAAACAGACGTCTGTTTATTACTGCTAGAAACAACTGTAAAAAGGTTTTGTCTAACGCCAAAACCCGCTATTCTCAGGTCATGAAATCTCGTACCTCATCTCAAAAATTAGGCTCTCGTGACTTATGGAGAATCTTTAATAATATCAATAATAAGGGCAAATCTATAATTCCACCTCTCTTGTATGGTTCAGACTTTGTCACCTCACCTAAAGACAAAGCCAAATTGTTTGCTAAAAACTTTTCATCAATATCATCTCTTGATTCCACTAGTTGCATTCTACCTGGTATTGCCAACAAACAGGTTGATCCACTGCTTGACATTCATATCACTCCAGCATCTGTATCTAAAGTGATTTCCTGCCTAGACTGGCCCGGACAACATACCTGTTATTGTCTTGCAGAAGTGTTCTCCGGAGCTGTCGTCTATACTCTCAAAACTATTCAACAAGTGCTTATCAGAGTCTTGCTTTCCAGCCTGCTGGAAAGCGGCATCTGTTATCCCTATCTTCAAAAATTCTGGAGAGCGATCTGATTCGTCTAACTACCGTCCCATAAGTCTTCTTCCTATCATAAGCAAGGTTTTTGAATCTTTAATTAACAAACACTTAATTTCTCATCTTGAATCTAATAACTTACTTTCTGACCATCAATATGGATTTCGATCTTCTCGTTCTACAGCTGATTTGCTAACAGTAATAACTGACAGGTTTTATTGTACATTAGATAAAGGTGGAGAGGTTAAGGCCATCGCTCTTGACATTTCAAAAGCTTTTGGTAAAGTTTGGCATGCTGGTCTTCTCCATAAGCTTTCTTCTTATGGTGTATCCGGCAACATCTTTAAGATCATTGAATCCTTCCTTTCCAATCGTAGCATAAAAGTTGTCCTCGATGGACAACTCTTTTCTTCTTATTCTGTAACTTCAGGGGTTCCTCAAGGTTCTATCCTTGGCCCTATACTCTTTTTAATTTACATTAACGATCTTCCAGATATTCTCACATCTAAGGTGGCATTGTTTGCTGATGATACTACCATTTATTCTTGTCGTGATAAGAAACCAACACTCTCTGATTGCTTGGAGGGGGCATTTGAGCTTGAAAAGGATCTCACTTCTGCTACAGCATGGTGCTCACAGTGGCTGGTGAACTTTAATTCAGATAAAACTCAATTTTTTTCAGCCAATCGTTATCGCAATAATTTAGATCTTCCTGTATTTATGAACGGTGATGTGCTCGATGAGTCACCTACTCTTCATCTTCTAGGACTAACTCTTACTTCCAATCTTTCTTGGAAACCATATATCAAATCAGTTGCAAAATTAGCATCTGCTAAGGTTGCATCTCTTTATCGAGCTTGCCACTTTCTTACTTCGGATTCTATTCTCTATCTCTATAAATCTCAAATCCGGCCTTGTATGGAATATTGTTGCCATATCTGGGGCGGATCTTCTAATGATGCCCTTTCTCTTTTAGACAAGGTACAAAAACGTATTGTAAACATAGTTGGACCTGCTCTTGCAGCCAACCTCCAACCATTATCACATCGTCGTAATGTTGCTTCTCTTTCTCTTTTCTACAAATACTATAATGGGCACTGCTCTAAAGAGCTAGAGTGTCTTGTGCCATCTACTATAATTCATTCTCGTGTTACTCGTCATTCAATTAAGTGTCATCCTTTTTCTGTGACTGTTCCTAAGTGCTACAAAAACTCTTATTTGTCTAGTTTTTTTCCTCGAACATCAGCTCTTTGGAATTCGCTTCCTTCATCTTGCTTTCCTGAATCATATAATTTGCAATCTTTTAAGTCATCCATCAATCGTTATCTTGCTCTACAATCTTCATCTTTTCTCTTTCAGTAACTTCCAACTTTAATTAGTGGCTTGCAGCCTTGCTGGAAGCAAAAATGTTTAAAAAAAAAATTCCAAACTTCCTTCATTAGTGCTTGCTTTTACACTGCTTATAGTGTAGATTATAAACCGATTCTTTTATTGGTGTAGATTCCAAACAGATTCTTTTATTGGTGTAGATTCCAAACCGATTCTTTTATTGGTGTAGATTCCAAACCGATTCTTTTATTGGTGTAGATTCCAAACCGATTCTTTTATTGGTGTAAATTCCAAACCGATTCTTTTATTGGTGTAAAATCCAAACCGCTTTCTTTATTAGTGTAGAACTTGCTTCAAGTTACTTTGGACCTTTCTTGGAACCCATATATATAATTGATTGCAAAATTAATATCTGCTAAGGTTGCATATCTTTATCGTTCTTGCCACTTTTTTACTCAGGATACTATTTTTTATCTCTATAAATCTCAAATCCGTCCTGGTATGGAATACTGTTGCCATATCTGGCAAGGATCTTCCAATGATGCCCTTTCTCTTTTAGGTGGAAAAATGCATTGTAAGCATAGTTGGACCTGCTCTTGCAACCAACCTCCAACCATTATCACATCATCATAATGTTGCTTCTCTTTCTCTTTTCTATAAATACTATAATGGGCACTGCTCTAAAAAGCTAGTGTCTCTTGTGTTGTCTGATAAAATTCATTCTCATATTACTCGTCATTCAGTTAAGTCTCATCCTTTTACTGCGACTGTTCCTAAGTGCTCCAAAAATTTTTATTTGTCAAGTTTTTTTCTTCGAACATCAGTTCTTTAAAATTTGCTTCTTTCATCTTGTTTTCCTGATTCATATAGTTTGCAATCATAATTCATCTGTTAATTGTTATCTTGCTCTCTAAACTTCATCTTTTCTCTTCCAGTAACTTCCAACTTTAATAGTGGTTGCTTACAGCCTTGTTGAAAGTAAAGATGTTAAAAAAAAAGTTCTCATTAATTCCATACCACCTTTATTAGGGTACTTTCCTTTATTAGGGTAGAATTTGCTTCAAGTTTATATTACAGATTTTCCCATTTATCTAATGAATAATCATTTCTACAATGGCTTCATTTTTAATAATTATTTTGCACAGATTTTCCCATTTATGTAATGAATAATCATTTCGACAATGGCTTCATATTTAATATTTATTTTGTCTTATGTGTTCAGCTATTGCTTTTTTCTGCTGATCTTTTGTATAAAGTTAATTTTTACACTTTACCTTTTCTACAAATTCTACTATGGTCAAATGAGCTATCATCTCATGTTCCATCTTCTAAAACTCATGTTTGTATAAAATATGATTTTTTTAAATTTTTTGACAACGTGCAAAAGTACCTTGGAGTTAACTTATTCTAAACTTTATTATTCTTAAAAGCTAACTAGGTTATATAATAGCTTTTGGCTAATATAAAAAAAAGTGACCATGGAAAAACATCTTCAAGGAGCAAATAACTTTCAGAAAATCTAAAAACACAAGCATTTTTTGATTTTTTTAAATAACTTTTGAAGTGATGGTCTTGAAGGGTGCCTTTAATAAAATGTAGTAATCTGATGAAGCACAACAATAATTGGAGAATCTGATGAAGCTAGTGAGTAGGAAAGATGTGGTAGAATTTCCCATTTAAGTGCTTACAATGAATTTCTTGTTTTCAAAATGCACTCAAGGGTTTTTGTGCACAAATTACTTTATGTTGTTTGTTCTCTAGAATCTGATGTTTTTCTGTAAATTTACAGGGTATAAGTTTTTTAATTGTTGTTTGATCTCACCAAATGCACTTTACCTTGTTTCTATAAATGTTTTGCTTTGCTGTTAATTGGTTTGATTGCTTGGTTTGCCTGGACAAACCTATGATTTTTTGGGTTTAGACCATATATAATCCATTTTTCATTTTTAATTGCAATTCAATGCAAAAAATGTCTTCTTCAAACTATTAAACAATTTTAAATTTTGACTTAAGTCAGTTTATTTGTAACCCATTTTCCTTCTTTTTGAATCATTTTCATGGCATAAAAATGTTTCCTTATGGTTGCTTGAGTGATATTTAACTGTTCTGCAAGTCCTTTTTCTGTTTGAGCTGAATTCAACAATGGTTCCAATTTTTTATCTTTAAATTTTTCTATCAGTTGCATTAGTATAGCCATATTAATGCCACTGACTTTTGTCTTGAAAACCAGTTTTCACATGTCTGTTGAGTGTATTTTGATTGTAAGCTTCTTGAAGCAAACAAAAACTCTCAGCAGTTTTTTATTTTTGATTAAAGCAGTTAAGTAATGTTAAAAATAGGACTTGTTGAAATTTTTTTTTTGTTAAATTACCTTCCCAAGGTCATGAAGGTCACTACAGTTGAGGCTTTAATTGTTGTTACAACCCTCTCTTAACTCTATAACTCCGAAACACAAACCTTGACAAACAAGGCAGCTGCATGGAGAAACAAGTTTAGCGTGGTACTATCAGGGAAATGGTGGGGACCAAGTTCAAAACTTTTCACTTACGAAAATCCATAAACTAAGTTATAAACCCATTAACTCATGTGATATAAAAATAATCTTTACAAAAAAGATTATTAAAAAAGTTTAAACAAAAAAATTTGTTGAAGTTTTTAATTGTCTTTAGAACACAAAAAAGGGCGTGACAAGATGGCTGGCCTTTTAGACGTTATTACAAATAAAAATAGGAGGTATGTTTTAGCGATATGAATAAAGATAGAATAACACACATATATATATATATATATATATATATATATATATATATATATATATATATATATATATATATATATATATATATATATATATATATATATATACATACATATATATTAACGAAGAAAAAACAACTTTTTCTATGGTACTTTAAGTTTCATGCCTATAGGGCAATCATCATGCAGACACAAGATTTAGACACAAGAATAAATGTGCAGACAATCAAAAAGCAGACACAAGAATAAATTCTTCTTATCTTTTTTTGACACCGGTGATTAGCTAATATTTTGTTTTTTCGTTGCCATCAAGTATGTCTTAGCGACGTTAAGATCCCACTAATCACATAATACTTTAACTCAAGCCGACAAAACCTCTAATATGTACAGAATTTCCAACGTAGAGTATAACCACCTCCTTAAGAACGCCACTACATCTACATATAAAAAGGCTGACCAAAATCTGAAAGATCAAATAAATATTGAAAGCAAACACCTTTTAACTAATCATGATGTTTTCAACAGAATTGAATTAAATGGCACCTCCAATTGTTTTATCACTCTAAAAGACCACAAGGATAATTTTTTAAACAACCTGTATATTAAATCCTGCAAAAAACGAAGTAGGTAGAGTTTCTAAAGTTATTCTATCAAAAATAAATAGTGATCTTAGAAAAAAAGTTTGCATCAATCAATTGCTAAACTCACAGATTGTTATAGATTGGTTTCAAAGTATTAAAGAAAAACATTTATACAAATTCTTAATTTTCGATATAACTGATTTAATTAATGAAAATTTACTGAACAATGCTATAACCTTTGCTGAAAAATACTTAATTATAAAACAAGATGAAAAAAAGTTAATATACCATGCCAGGAAATCATTATTATTTAACAACGATGAAAAATTTTTAATAATAATGATCTTCTTATATCCATCAGCTGTAATTTTAAAATTGTTAATTATCTGGACTTAACGTTAAATCTTAATGACAGTTCTTTCCAACCTTACTGCAAGCCTGGTAATTCCATCAGTTATATAAATGCTGCCTCTAACCACCCTTCTAGTATACTAAAAAGCCTTCCTCAAACTATCGAACTAAGATTGTCAACCAATTCTTCTAACGAAAATATTTTTAAACCATCCATTCCTCCTTATCAAGATGCATTATTTAAATCAGTTTTTATCTGCAAATTCACCTACCATTCAAATAAAAAACAGATCCCAATAAAAAATCACAAGCGAAACATAATCTGGTACAACCCACCTTTCGGTACCAATGTTGCAACAAAAATAGGAAGTCTTTTTTTGAACATGGTAGATCTGCACTTTCCAGTTGGTCACAAACTTTGTAAGATATTTAATCGAAATACCATTAAAATAAGCTACTCATGTATGCCAAACATCAAGTCCATCATTAATTCGCACAATCACAGGATATTATATAGCCAAGGTAAAGATGAGGAAAAAACATGCAACTGTGTCAATAAATCCATCTGTCCCATGAACAATTAGTGCTTGTCGAAGAACATCGTTTATCAAGCGACCGTGTCGTCAAATGAACCTGACAACAAAGAAAAAGTATATTTTGGCTTATGTGAAACTCCATTTAAATTTCAGTATGCTAACCATCTAAAATCTTTTAACATTAATAAATATAAAAATGATACCCAATTGTCTAAAGAAATTTGGGACATAAAAGACAAAATGTTTACACCCTTAAATAAGTGGAAAATTGTAAAACGTTGCAATCCTTACAACACTTCGTCAAAAATTTGCAATCTTTGTTTATACGAAAAATTCCTTATTTTAACATATAAAGGCGATAACTTGTTAAATAAACGAAATGAGTTGATTTCAAAATGCAGACACAAGAATAAATTCTTCTTATCTTTTTTTGACACCGGTGATTAGCTAATATTTTGTTTTTTCGTTGCCATCAAGTATGTCTTAGCGACGTTAAGATCCCAATACACAGTATTTTGTAATTTTAACAGTTTTTTTTGTTTTTGAATTTGTATTCAATGGCTGATGAAAGTACCATAGAAAAAGTTGTTTTTTCTTCGTTAATATATATGTAGTATCTTTTTAATATTGATATTGAACAATATTAATATTAATATTGAACAATATTGAATATTAATATTGAACACTCTTTAACGACTATGAGTTTTGTTTTATTATTATAATACAAAACAGTCTTAAATATCAATATATATATATATATATATATATATATATATATATATATATATATATATATATATATATATATATATAGATCTATAGTTTGTTGGCTTTGGGAAGAGCGGAAGGAAAAAAGTGATTCTTACGCCAACATATACGTCACTTTTAATTACTTTTAACTTTCGTCCAACATTTCCGTGTTGGACGAAAGTAAAAACCATTAATTTAATTACAAATTAATCGTTTTTTAAAAAAACCACAAAAACAAAAATTTAATTGACCAGAATATTTTTAAAAACATTCTGAATGTTTTTAACAATATAAACAATGTTTTTATTTTAATTTTTTTTAATAAAATGTTTTTATTTTTATTTTTTTTAATAAAATGTTTTTATTTTTATTTTTTTTACTGTAAATCATGCGCGGAGTGTTGCTACATCGACTATCTTATAGCCTGACTCGCAAGGGAGTGCTGCTACATCGACTGACAAATAGCCTGACTCGCAAGGGAGTGCTGCTACATCAACTGACAAATAGCCTGACTCGCAAGGGAGTGCTGCTACATCGACTGACAAATAGCCTGACCCGCAAGGGAGTGCTGCTACATCGACTGAGGGTTTGGTTGGGGCAGGCAGTCTATCATTATTAAAAAAAAAAAATTCCGGTCTTGCATTTTAATTTTTAATTTTTGTCAACAAAATATCGAAAAAACTTTCGGACAACATCTAAGGGTTCTATATATATATATATATATATATATATATATATATATATATATATATATATATATATATATATATATATATATATATATATATATATATATATATATATATATATATATATATATATATATATATATATATATATATATATTTATATGTATGTATGTATGTATGTATGTATGTATGTATGTATGTATGTATGTATATATATATATATATATATATATTCAAGCAGCCATACCATGGCCATAGAGAATTTTATATTGTCCTCTAGTACATTATATATGTAGTACAACATAACTATAATTTATTTTTAAAAATAGTTCTTATAACCGCTGTTATTAAAACTGTAGTTTACATAATAATAAATTTTATTGCTTATGCATATACATTTTGATTAAAGTAAAATAGGAGACTGTGTTATCATTTAAAGATATATACATATATACAACCCTCGAAAATTAGGGTTGGCATTTGGCAATGCCAACCTCAATTGATGTAGCAGCATTCCTTTGTGACAGCAGACTATAAGATAGTGGATGTATGTACTGAAGGCCCTGACAGCAGGCTATTTCACTGTATCATCAGAGATATTATCTAATCAAACATTTATAGTTATGAATTTCAAAGTTATAGTGAGTTTTTTGAGGAGTACAGTTGGCTAGTTGGGTATTTGACACATTTGAGTACAAGACACTTTTGTCGAGTCTTCTAAAAGTTAAATAGATATATATCATATTTAACAAGAATATATATATATATATATATATATATATATATATATATATATATATATATATTTATATATATTATATATATATGTATATATTATCTATGTCTATATATATATGTGTATATATATTATATATATATATATATGTATATATTATATATGTATATCTATACATGTATATATATATATATATATATATATATATATATATATATATATCTATATATATATGTATTTATCTATGTTTGTATATATATATGTATTTATTTATATAGATACATATTAAATAATTGTGCATTTTTTTAGAGTTTCTGCAGATATGTTGCATAAATGTGGATTTGCTCTTAAGAGGTTGTTCCCTGTAGGTTTTTTAAGGTTTTTTGATTTAAGTATTTTTATAAGACAAATATGTTTTTTTATTTGTACAATATCTGGTTTAGGAAGCTGACACCACAAGTAGTCAAATACCTGATACAACAACTGTTGAATCTATTCCAACACCTGTAGCTAAATTGCCAAGTACGTTTCCCATTAAAGAAGTAGTAACAACAATGATAACCTCGGCACATTTAATGAGTGAGGCCCGTCAAAATATTATGCCAGGAATTATAGCACTGAATACTCCGATGATATGGTGAGTTTTATTGTTTTGTTAAATACAAGAGAAAGACTATTGTTCATTTTTATTTTTTCCATTGTACTCTTTTTTTTATGAAAAATATATTTTTACTGAATCTCAAGTATTCATGAAGTTTATATTTTTTTATTTTTTGTATTTAGTCCACCTCCACTTTTTAAGCGTTCTTGTAAACGCTATCAGCAGAAAAGAAAGTCATTGTTACCTCATTCATTGCAGATGGAGGTAGCTAAACTTCAACAATTTTTTCAAATAAGACTGGATTCAACTCAAACTGCAGACAGTGCTGGTGTTACATTAATATGTCGCCTAAGTAAATTATATTTTTTAAATTATTGCAATTGAAAATGTGTTTTTTTAACACAAGTTATTAATAATATTAGAATAATAATAGAAAATTCTGCAAGTCATTGTCTTATGGGTAATCCACCTAAAACTTGTTTTCCATAATTTTTATTCCATTTGCTTGAGAATCAGTCATTATATGCAGAATTTACAGTTTCAATTATTTCTTATTTTAGGAAGCATTTTTCTTTTCAAGTCTACTTATTAATTGTCTTCTGTATACATAATTTTGAGAACAATAAATTTATGTAAGAAAATTTTGAAAGGAACTGATTAAAAAATATTTCATTAAAAATGTCTTTTATCAAAAACATACGAATAAAAAATTTTTAATTTAAAATTTAGTGTTTATGTCATTTGGCAAAGCATTCCAACTACCAAGAAATATTTGAAAAGTTTATCTACGTCTTGATGTCCCATGATCTTGCAGCTTCTATATAAAATAGACTAAAGTTTTTTTTATTGGTTTAAATCAGAAGACTGTGCTGGCTGAATCATAACTGGTATCAATTTAGATTTTAGATATCTTTTATTCAACCGGCCTGTATGTTTGGAATTGTTATCATTTTAAAAGATGTAGTCACCATTGGGAAAAAGTTATTTTGTACTTGGGTCAAGTTGGTTAATTAAGATTTTGTGATACAAATGCTAGTACGAGGGTACTTGTTTATATTTCAGGAATAGGAACAAAAAAAATAGTTAAGCTGCGAATATATTTTTATTGTTTTTCAATGTACTCGCCACGATGATCAATACACTTTTGCATGCTTAGTCTCTTGTTTGAGCCGATGTGTGAGAGCTTGCATTGTCATGATAAAGAAAAATCTGACGTTTCTTGTTTGTTTTTCTTATTTCACCAAAGATTTCCGGCAAACAGATGGTTGTGCACCACTCAGAATTTACTGTTTTATGATACTTTTGAGGCACTGTTGCAATATGACCAGTTTTTCTAAAGAAACAGGCCACCATTTTCTTTGAAGTGCTTTGTGCGCGAACAACTTTTGTTGGATTTGGTTTATCTTGGAACACCCATA
The DNA here is from genome assembly GCF_038396675.1 of Hydra vulgaris. Taxonomy (NCBI): domain Eukaryota; kingdom Metazoa; phylum Cnidaria; class Hydrozoa; order Anthoathecata; family Hydridae; genus Hydra; species Hydra vulgaris. The sequence goes on from NC_088929.1 coordinate 33,199,786, forward strand.
CAGTCGACTGCTGCTTACTTTCGGGCTCATATGAATATATCCATGATTCGTCACTTGTCACGAATTTATAAACGTCTTTTGAAGCACCCCGATTTTATTTCTTAAGAATTTCTTTGCACCAATCGACACGAGCCTTTTTTTGAGCGATTGTCAAATTATGTGGGATCCAATGCAAGCATAACTTTTGCACAGCAAAGTGTTCGTGTAAAATCACATATATGCTGGTGGAACTAATGCTTAGGGATGCCTCAACTCACAATAGGTTACTTGACAATCTTGCTTAATCATTTCGTGCACAGCATCGATGTTTTCTGGCACTACAGTCGATTTTGGATGACTTTCACGAAACTCGTTGGACAGCGAACTACGACCACAATTGAATTCACTATACCAGCGATACACAGTGGTTTTTAATGGAGCTTCATTGCCAAAAGTTAAATCAAGTTGATTGACGCACTCTTCTTGTGATAATCCATGTCGAAAGTTGTAAAAAATCATCGCACAAAAATGTTCTCAATTCAGTTCCATTTTTTGCCAAGACAAAACTTTGAACTAAATATAAAATAAACAAATAACGTCCGTATGACAAAATATTCTAAGTACGTCAAAAATGTCAAACTTTACGATGGAACCGTCAGATGGACTCAAATGACATCAGTGTTGTTAATTCCCAAAATATAAACAGTGACCCTCGTATATATTTGGGGTTGATTTGGGGTCATAGTTCCTTTGACCCCAAATCTACCCCAAACATGAATCTTTTTATCATGTTTAAGAATTGCCTTGCATGTTTATGAGTTGAACTTTTTTACCTTCGCCCATTTTTCACATGTTCAATTTTTTGATGAATGCACCTTTTTTATCTTTTTTTTGTGAAAAAAGATTACAGTGGCCAAGCTTGAAGGGGGGCTGGACAACCAGTTGGTTTGTTATTTATACAATAAATAGTAAACGTTTTAATGTTTGGCAATGTAAATTTTTTGTATTTGAGGTTGAAATTTTAGTATTCGGAATAAAAACTTGGAAAATGATTTCACTTTTGCTTTAGTGGTCCCAATAAGCTTGTACACAGTATTAGAATCTATTAGATTCTGAGCAGGGTTACAAACTATTAGATTTAAAATAGTGTGCTACCTAAAGTGTGTAGCAGTATTGTAGTTTCAAATCTTGGTCTTGCCAACTCAGGATATGGTTGTTTTTTTTATTTGCCACCAAAAAATTTACCTGATACTTTTATATAATTATGTATTGTAAGCTTTGAGATACTTTAAGGTTCGAATCTATTTTTATGCCACATCATCCGATTTTTATGCCAGATCATATGATTTTTATGCCAGATCATCTAAATCTTTTTTGATGGCATTAAAAATCTAACATTCTTAAAGTTTTTGGTTTTTGATCCTACAAATCTTAGAGTTTTACTGGTGTGTTCATATTTCTTTACCAATTTTCTGATAGTTTTGTTGTTTAAAATGCTTTTCAATGCTTCTGTAAGACTCTCCTTGGTCAAACTTCAGTAATTTGACTAAATTTGATCCCTACCATGTCTCTAGTAGTAGAGTGCTCAACTTGTTTCTCTACGCAGCGACCTTGTTTGTCGAAGTTTGTGTTTGGAAGTTAAAGAGTTAAAAGAAAGTTGTCTCCTTAACTGTAGTGTCCTTCTCAAGCTTGGGGAATTGAATTAAAATAATAATAATAAAAAATTCTGTCTTTCAGCTGTTTTCTAAATTATTAGATGTAACCAATTAAATCTGTTTTTTTATTAAGATTTAATTTTGGTAAATATAGATGTATATATAAACATACTTCATCCTCGATTTTTGACTGCCACATTTATTTATTTATTTTTTCTTGATTATACGTTATACACTCAAGAAGAAATTTTTTTTTTGCTATGCAGGGTAGCGATGTACTACAAAAAAATTTTAATTGGTTAAGATTTAGTCTACAAAATAAAATTTTTTATAAGTATGGCCTACACAATAAAATTTTGAAATGGGTATGGCTTAAAGATAAAATTCTTTATCAAGTTAAATTGTTTTTAGTTTTGGATTTGACTGAAAAACTTCATGGAGTCAACAGTATTTTCCTGTTTAAAGTAGTTTCTTTTATTTCTTTCTTGCGAAAAGATTTTGGTGTTTTAAAAAAAAAAAGTAAATGATGTTTGTTAAATTAACCCATTAAACTATATGCAAAATTTGTCAAAAGCTCCTTAAAAAGGTTATATGTTTAAAGCATTCAGATCAAAAATAACAGCATTATAAAATGGGCACCATTGTAAATTGAGTATTGGGCACTATTGTTGATTAATATTGGGCACCATTATAGATTGGGCATAGGGCACTATTACAGATTGGGTAGCTTGATAAACTTGATAAACCCTATAAAAACTTATAGAAGAAATACTTAGTATAAAATACCTGAAGTAGAGATTTTATTTTGAAAACAATTTTTTTTCCTGTTTAAAACAAAGCTGTTTGTTTTGCTAGGTTTCGTGGTAAAATTATTTTCATAATTTTATTTAAAACCCCTAGAAACATCATGAATTTAACATAAAGTTAAACAATTGAATTGTTTTATTTAATTACCAAAAACCATCATGAGTGTACCTTTTAATTGTTAATTTTATTATATATTTTATAGTTTAATTATTCAATTTTTTTGTTTTTACAACAAAGCTTAAATTTTTAATTTTAGAAAACAGTCGAGACAACATTTGCATTTTTATTCGTGTTTCAAGTAACTATCCACATGAGGAACCAAGTTTTTATGTGATGGACTCTGGTGCTTTTTATCAATAATTTTATAAAATAGCATGTACCTTAAATGAGTTATACATACAAGTAGCATATAAAAAGTTATTAAATAATGGTTCTTGTTAAATATAATATATATCTATTTTACTTTTAGAAGACTCAACAAAAGCGTCTCGTACTCAAAATAATACTCAGTTAAAATTATCACGTCTTATAAATAAAAGAACCTTTTCTGCTATTCTTTATTCCTGGGTAAGATATTTTATGACATAGTTAAGCACTGTTTTAAAGTAATCATTAGAAATAATATATTATATTATTTTAAGCTTTCTTTAATTTTATCTTAAAAGTTATGTAGTTTATACTTTTGAGTTGTTTAGAAAAAGGTTAAAAAATGAATACACATATATAAAAAATCTTACATATATATATATATATATATATATATATATATATATATATATATATATATATATATATATATATATATATATATATATATGTATATATATATAAATTAGTAGAAAATCACTTAACACAACTTTTGCTCATTTAACACTGTAATGAGTCTTTATTGATGAAACACAGTGTTAAATGAGAAAAATTTTTGTTAAGTGATTTTCTACTAATTTATAATTGCTCTGTACTTTTAAGTACATTGAGCACTCTATTTTGTAGAATACATTTTAAAATTGTTTAAATATATATATATATATATATATATATATATATATATATATATATATATATATATATATATATATATATATATATATATATATATATATAAATATATATATACATGTATATATGTGTGTATTTATATATATATATATTTGTATTTGTAACTAATAGAAGGTAATTTGTATATGTAACTAATAGGAGGGAGATTTTAATAACTATTAAAAAATTATTATAAAGGGGAAATTATCTAAATACGCATTCATAGTTATACTTATAGCCTGCTGCAAAGGAGTGTTTTTTGGCCTACCTTAATATATATATATATATATATATATATATATATATATATATATATATATATATATATATATATATATATATATATATATATATATATACATATATATATATATATATATATATATATATATATATATATATATATATATATATATATACATATATATATATATATATATATATATATATATATATACACATATATATATATATATATATATATATATATATATATATATATATATATATATATATATAATATATATATATATATATATACATACGAGGGTGGTCTGAAAAGTTTCCAACTTTGACGTGAAGATTGCAGCACTCATAAATAAAAATAATTTTGTTTGTTCATATGTTGATAGTTATTCACCAAAGTTTCAGTCATTTTGAATGTGCAGTTGTTATGTGAAAGTCGTTTGAGTAAGTTGATGTGAGTAATTTTGTAAAAATGGACAAAATCGAGTATCGAGCTGGTTTTAAATATTTGTTTTTGAAAGGCAATATGCCTACGCAAATCAAAGATGAGATGGATTCTGTGTATGGGGACTCTGCACCATCATTTACCACAGTGAAATTTTGGGCATCTGAATTCAAACATGGCTGTCAGAGCTTGGGAGACGATGAATGTTCAGGAAGTCCAAAAACTGCAACTACCAATGAAAACACCGCCAAAGTTCACCAAATGGTGCTAGACTATCATCGAATTAAAGTAAAAGGTAGCAGAGGTTATGAACATATCAAAAAAACGTCATATATTACATGAAAATTTAGGCATGAGAAAGCTGTCCGCACGCTGGGTGCTGCATTTGCTCACGTTGGATCAAAAACGTGTTCGAATGAACATTTCCAATGCTCTGTTGGCGCTGTTTAGGCGCAATAAATCCGAGTTTTGGCGACGATTAATTACTGTAGATGAAACTTGGATACACCATTATACGCCTGAAACAAAAATACGGTCCAAACAGTGTGTTGCAAATGGGGAACTGGCTCCAAAAAAAGCAGAAACTGTTTTTGGCTGGAAAAGTGATGGCAACTGTTTTTTGGGATAGTCATGGATAGTTATTTTATTCGATTATCTTTAAAAAGTAAAAACCATTACAGGAGCATACTGCGCATCATTGCTTGACAAGCTAAAGGAACAACTTGCAGAAAAACGGCCACATTTGCAGAAAAAGAAAATCCTGTTTCACCAAGAAGACGCATCGTCTCATACCTCAGAGGTTGCTATGGCAAAAATCCACGAATTACGGTTTGAACTGATTGACCATCCGCCTTACTCACCAGATCTGGCCCAAAGCAACTTCTTTTTGTTCCCTCATTTAAAAATTGCGCTCGGAGGTCAGAGATTTTTTGTCAAATGAAGAGGCAATCACCTTCGTGAAAAATTATTTTGCAGAAAAAATTGCTGAGTACTATTTGGACAGGTTACAGAGATGGGAGCATCGCTGGGAAAAGTGTGTAGAGTT
>NC_088929.1:33210000-33340000 GCF_038396675.1 Hydra vulgaris
TACTGTCCCTACTAAATTAAATTATTAATTCCTTAGCCCCCTTGTCCCAGAGACCAGATTGTCTAGTTTTAAACAAATGTTATAACCCCGTTTGTGAATCCACTTTTTTAAGGAGTAATTTTTATGAGGTATTTATGATTTTTTTTGTTATTAAAATAAAATTGACTTTATTAGAATATATTTTTATATTGTTTAATATAATTGCTTTATGAATTCAAGTTTTAATTATTATTTTTTAGTTTAAAATAAAACTTTAAAAAACATGAGTGATACATTCGAAATTTTGAACAGAAGATTAATAACATCTCCTTTCATGGTACAAGGAGAGGTAGTAAAAGGTTTTGGAAGAGGCAGCAAAGAACTAGGTATTCCAACTGCCAATTTTCCTGAAATAGTTGTTAAGGATATACCAAGTGAACTGAGTGCTGGAGTTTACTATGGTTGGTCTCGTGTAGATAATGGTGAGATTTACAAAATGGTGCTCAGTATTGGATGGAATCCATTTTACAAAAATGAGAAAAAATCAATGGAAACACATATTTTACATGAGTTTGATTGTGATTTCTACGGGTCTACATTACGTATAGTTATGACTGGATATATTCGACCTGAGCTAAATTTTGGTTCTCTTACAGAATTGGTAGATGCTATCAAGAATGATATTGCGATTGCACATTCCTCACTTGAAAAATCAGATCATATTTCACACAAGTTTTTAGAATTCATTCAGAAAGAAATTTAAAGTTATAAAATATTTATTTTTATAAAATTTTTTAGTTATTTAGTTTAAAAATTTTGTAAAGAAAAAGTTAGGTTATTAAATTAGATTATTTTTATAAAAAAAATATATATATAAATGTATTATAGAAAGTTGTTTTTACACATTTTATTGTATACATGTTTTCATGCATGAAAACAAACAAAAAATTTGCTTTGTTTTTATTTTTTTATAAATAAAGAATTTACTGAAGCCCCTGCCAGCAGGCAATTTCAGTGTGACAACAGAGTGTAACTATCTAAACATGCATTCATATTTAGATAGTTACACTCTGCTGTCACACTGAAATTGCCTTTTCAAAAAAAAAAAATAATATATATAATACCACAATTGTAAAACAAAAATTAGTTAGCTAGAAATGTATTTTTTGAAGTTAATAGAGTTAATTTTAATTTTAAAGCTCTTGATAATTTTAGCATTAACAACATAAGGCGGTAAGTTATTCCAAATATTAACAACTTAATTATTATTTAATATTAAGAAACTTGATATATTTAGGCAAACTTAATTAGCTCAAATTAATCAATGTTATTTTTTGAAAACAATTCAGCGCTAGAGATTTTTCAAGCTTTTATTCCACCTTTATAATATGGACTCAGTGCCGGGTAACCGGACTTAGACTTGTTTTTTTCTTCCAGGTAACCGGAATCTGGGACTTGGTATAAACTGGTTCTGACACAACTCTAATATATATATATATATATATATATATATATATATATATATATATATATATATATATATATATATATATATATATATATATATATATATATATATAGTTTATATATATATATATATAGTTTATATATATATATATATATAGTTTATATATATATATATATAGTTTATATATATATATATATAGTTTATATATATAAATATATAATTAATTTCAAGGAAATATATGGATTTTACTTTGGAAAGGTATTAGTCTTGCTATTAAACTTTTTGGTTTCAGTTTGTAAGGTGTTAGTTTTTTGTTTAAGTCCTCAAAATTTACTTCTTAAATTTTAAGATCTCCAATTTTTATAAGCAATTAAAATATGACATTTTTAAACAGTTTTTATAACTGTTTTCAAAATATAGAAAAATAATTCACATCTTAAATTATCAACTAAAATTGGCTTGGCAACAGCTTAATAACATCATTTCTTCATAACAGTTTTTATATAAAAAAAAGATGAGTTCTGGAAAATTTATTTACTCATTAAGGAACAGTTTATGTAATGTAAAAAGACTGTTAACAAAAAAAGAACATAACTATGTTAAATCCAATCTTATTATGCAATCTTTACGAAGAGTATCTAATTCTTCTATATACAAAAACAAAAAAGAAAACATTGTTACGCAGGAAGATGGTGTCCAATATACACATTTTGGGTATGAAAAAGTTGCAGAAAACATTAAATCTGAAAAAGGTCAGTTTTATGTTTTATTGTTTGTCTTACCTGAAAATTTGACTAAAATATTCTTTACGATGTAAAAGAAGAAAATGAGTTATTATTAATCTAAAAAATATATATATAAACATTTAAAAATGTAAAATTGCAATCTTAATGGCTATATATGAACAGCAAAAAAAAATTTAATTTTGTAATTCATAATTATGTTAAATTATTTATATATTTATGAAGCAATATAAATTTAACAGAATTTATTAGTTAATAATTATATTGAATTTTAATTGTTTACAGTTTTTATATTTTTGTTTTCATAATGTTGATACCATTGTTTTACAATGTGAATGTTTGTTATATACTAATGGAATATCAGTTTTAAATATTAGTATAGAATAATGAAATGATAATACAAAATGTTAATGTAAATACTTGCATGATAATTTTAATAATTTTATTTAAAAACAGTTCATGATGTGTTTAAAAATGTTGCTGATTCGTACGATCTTATGAACGACTTGATGAGCGCAGGAACTCATAGAGTATGGAAAGAATATTTTGTTAAGTGTTTGAATCTCAAATCTGGCATGAAAATCTTGGATATGGCAGGAGGCACAGGTATTAATTAATTTCAATTTATATACTTTTTTATTTATTAACTGTTTGGATTTATTTAACTATTTAATTTTATTTTTTAATTTTTTATAAAAATATTGTAATACGTTTTTAAGTTTTTAAGTTAGCTATTTATATTTACAGTAAATCCATATCTTTATATACATTTATATAAAGATATGGATTATATTATATTTTTTATATACATTAATTTTGTTATATTAACTTTATTGTATAAATTATATACATTCATTTAGTTTTGTTAAGTTTACTATATTTATCTAGGAGATTTAGCATTTACTTCATTTATATAGGGGATATAGCATTTAAGATGTTGGATCATGCTCCATCTTCAGAACCTACTATTGATATTGTTATAAGTGATATAAATCAAGCAATGTTAGATGTTGGAAAGAAGCGTGCATGTAAGTTAGGAATTGCAGAAGGTATAGTCAGATCTTGTTAATTTGTTGATAATCGAGTTTAGGTTTTTTTATTTAGCAGAACTAAAATACTTGATTTTTTTCAGAGTTTAAGTGGGTTTGTGCTGATGCTGAATCTTTACCTTTTGAAGATGAATCATTTGATTTATATACAATTGCATTTGGTATACGAAACACAACACATATTGATAAGGTATCAATATGGTTTTATTGAAGATAGAAAATATTTTATAAGAAAATTTATTATAAGTTTAAAACCTTCAAAAACAAGTAAAACTTAGAGTTAAGAAAGTTATTAAAACAGAGATGATCAAAAAATAGTGTGATGGAGATAAAATTGTCTGTGAAGAAAGCTCATAAGTAGGCCTACACAACTTTATAAATATTTTAAATCTTTAATTAATTAATAGTTTTATTATTTTGATAATGAATTTTTAATTAATTAGTATTATATCTAATAAAGTTAAAATCTAAAACATTTTTTATGATAATAAAACTGGGTTAGGGATTGGGATTTTTGGCTTTTGTAGTGTAATCCTATTATATTGCAATATTGACTAGCATGATGTAGAGTGCAGGTGGTGAAATCTGTTGCGAGGACACGCCCCTGACGAGTGGCATTAGTGCAGGTCTCAGGCTCTCCGAAACGTCATTGGTGATCGCAGTGCATTATCATTATTATTATATTATAAACCATTGTTTTATCATTTGTTTAGGTTGACTAGAGCGTGAGTTATTATTCACCCTATCCCTGAGTCCTAAAATTTTATTCCTCCTACAAAATGCGGTAGTGGTGTAGTGGGTAGAGCGCTCGCTTTGTAAGCGAGAGGTTCGGAGTTCGACTCCCACCACGTCCCTGGAAGTACCGCGCTCAACTTAGTTTCTCCGCGCAGCGGCCTTGCTCAGCAAGGTTCGTGTTTCGGAGTTAAAGAGTTGAGAGAGGGTTGCACCACGAATAACAACTAAAAAAATAAAAAACACAAAAAAATGAGTAGCCTCCTCGACTGTAGGGCCCCCTCGGGCCTTGGGGAGGTGAATAATCTAAAAAAAAAAAAAAAAATAGGATTTACATTCATTTATGATTCTCACCCAATGAAATCATCTACAATCTACTTTTATTATCACATCTTCCAGGTCTAACGTAACTGGACGGCTCCGTTGGTCACTTTTTGTGACCATTGTGTCGCATAAACAAATAAAATAATTTATTTATATTCTAAATAAAATACTTGAAATAAGAACAGCAAAACTAATGTTAATTTAAATTCTAAACAAAATAATTAAAATAAAAACGGCAATGTTTTATTTATACTCAAGATACGACAAAACAAACGATTTATTTAAATTTTAAATATATAAATTTTAAAATAAAAAAATTTAAGTTAAAATAGCAGTTTGATTATCACAAATCTGGTATGTAATTTGTTTAGCTGAAATTAATGAATATTTGTTACAAGTATTAAATTGTCTTGAAAAGAGGACAAGTTAGACAATTTATTTGACTTAGAAATTGCTTCAACATTTGCTTGGTTACTAACATTAACTTAGATACCAATAATCACTTGGATACCAACATTTATCTAATCAATAATAATATTTATAAAGTTATAGATTAAAGTTGAAAAATAGTTTTGGTGGCAAGTAGGTATTAATACGTGAAAACTTTGATAACATCATATTCTGGAATCTTCAAATTTATTTTTCAAATTTCCGCTTTATTTTGTTTTTATAAGTTTTCTCAGAAATCTAAAAATCGGGCAATTCTAAGATGGATAGTAATAATAAAGTTTTGTTTTGTTTTGTTTTGATATATTTCATTGAAATACTCAATAATTTATTTTTAATAAGTAGTTATAAACTTTAATATTTGTTTCATTTATTTATCTGTTAAGGTCTTAGATGAAGCATATCGTGTTTTAAAACCTGGTGGACGATTTTCCTGTTTAGAATTTTCTAATGTATCTAACCCTTTAATTCGAAGGTGTTTTTTTTTTTACTGCTTTTTATGGATTTCGAATTTAACGACAACTTACTAATATAAAAGTTATTATACTATAAAGAAATCTATTTCATGTTTAAATAAGTACTATTTATTTAATAGCATATATGACGCTTATTCATTCCAAGTAATACCAGTAATGGGGGAATTGTTTGCTTCAGATTGGAAATCTTATCAATATCTAGTGGAAAGCATAAGGCAGTTTCCTGATCAGGTAAAATTTTAAAATATTTAGTTGAATAACTATTAAATTGACTTTTCAACTCAGCAAGAAACTCCTGTTGAAAACAGAAGAACACAAAAAAGTATTGATGCAAAATGAAGAGAAGAACAAAAATATCCCAAATGATTAGCAAGTTGATGAATAACTTAGTTGTGCGTCTGTTTAAGCTACAGTACGTTTGTTAAAGGTACAGTGCACCTGTTGTCACAGTGTATCTCTTTAGGTTACAACACATCTGTTTAGGCTACAGTGTCGCTGTTTAGGCTTTAAAGTGTCTATTTAGGTTACACTGCTCTTGTTTACGCTAAAGTGTGGTGAAATTTGTTAGTTGCTTCAAGACCTACCCGAAAATCTGATAAGAAAAAAAAATTCATGTTTGAGTGAAGAAGTGTCTTTAATAGGCAAAGGCTTGATTGCTAGATCAAAAAACAACGAAAAAGGTAATGTACAATTAACAGTCTTTACTACAGTTCCCAGCCTCCAAGCTTGGAAATGAAAGCTATTACTTTATTACGGGACCAACTAAAGTTAAAAGCTAAAAGACACTCTTTTGTGATTTTTTATTCACTGTTTTGCTGTTAGTGGTTTTGTTAGTAACAATTAAAACTGCGATATCAACACATGAAATGTTTCTTGTTAGATCTCATTGAGAGCTGAGAAATATATTATATAAATATTAAATTTTTAATCATATTATTCATAAACACTTATTTTGTAGATCACGAGCATAATTTCCTAGTTTATTTTTCATTTAATCTTAAAAGAAGCTATAAACTAGATACAGTAAAATACCGGTAGCTCGAACCTTCTAAATGCTAAGGAAAATGGATCGACTTCAGCAAAGTAAAACAGTTTTTCTTGATTTCAAGGCACTATAGAAAACAGTTCGAGATAACAAAAGTTCGAGTAATACGGCCTTTGGCTTACCGGGAATTAACTGTTATAAAAATTACCTTGACTTTGGTAGTTATATTAGTTGAGAAACTAAAGAAATTAAAATGACAGCAGTTGTTTATTTAAAGTAAGAAATAAATATGAAAATAAAGATGGAAATAAAGAACAGATCATAAAGCTTCAAAGAGTCACGAGAAAGCTTTAAATTCTTTTGAATTAATAAAATTTCAAGATCATATATCATATTTAATAATTCTTTTACTTTAAAATTTTAAGTATACATTCATTAAATATTCAAAACTCTCTTTCAGTGCAAAATGTTTTTTTTTATTTTTAAATCTCTGTTAATTTATGTAAAAAATGTCCTTGACTACAAAATTAACGTAAACTGATTTTTATTTTTAAATCTCTGTTAATTTATGTAAAAAATGTCCTTGACTACAAAATTAACGCAAACTGATTTTTATTTTTAAATCTCTGTTAATTTATGTAAAAAATGTCATTGACTACAAAATTAACGCAAACTGATTTTTATTTTTAAATCTCTGTTAATTTATGTAAAAAATGTCCTTGACTACAAAATTAACGCAAACTGATTTTTATTTTTAAATCTCTGTTAATTTATGTAAAAAATGTCCTTGACTACAAAATTAACGCAAACTGATTTTTATTTTTAAATCTCTGTTAATTTATGTAAAAAATGTCCTTGGCTACAAAATTAACGCAAATTGATTTTTATTATAGGAAGCATTTTCCAATTTGATATACAACGCTGGTTTTAGTAACGTCACGTATCACAATTTAACTTTTGGTGTAGTTTCAATTCATGATGGTTTTAAACTTTAAAGTTTGACTTCGTTTTTATTTATTTTTAAAGTATAAAAAATATATTTTTTCCTTTTTTTGTCACTTTACTTACTTAAACTATTTCAAAGTTTATCACTTTTTTCTTCACACGGCCGACGACACGGGTTTCGAAGTGCAGGGGTACCATCGTCAATGTCCAAAAAAAGTCCCCTATACTTTTTTAAAAAAAAAGGTCTTTTACAAAAATAGTCCGGGGGGGTTGAATTCGATAGCATTCTAGTGTTTTTTGATTAAAATTGTTATACTATAACTGCGCTAAATAAAGTTTTAGATAGTCGCCATTCTTAAACACCAAAACATTTTTTAATTCGAATTCTATTGACGAATTTTGATTAAGTTTAAGAATTTCAAAAAAATATGAAAGTTGACACAACTTTAACATTCAAACGTTTTGTATCAAATTGTTTTTACTCTGTAAGTTGTTCAAATTTTTAAAACATAGTTTTCCTGTCTTCATAATTATCGTGTATGGTATTAATACTTATCGTATGTCATAAAATCTAATTGTGACTTATTTATGATGTACTAGATATTCAAATTTTAAAAAAATGTTTTTTATCATTTTAATAAACATATTAAGGTGCATAAATTAAAAAAAAGGACCTGATTAGTAGGGCTACTCGTCGTGATTAGTTGAGTCTTAATACTGAATCATTACATAAATAACTTAATTTTTTTTATTTACTTTTTTTTCCTTCATTTTTTACTTTCTTTTCTCTTTTGCTTTTCAAATTTGCTGCCCATTTTCAGATTCGCAATCAAACGTTATTATTTGTGCTTGAACATTAAACTTAAATTAAAATTGAAAATTGAAATTAAACTGGTTGTTTTACTCATTAATCGGCTTTATGCTTTGTACTGCTATTTTAAACTGAAACAAGATGGTTTCTTGTCATTTAAAGTTTTTGTTAATGCTGATATATATTAAGTCGTTATAAAAATAGTTTTTTTTAATGAGGAATAATTTTTCATTCTCATCAGATGAAGCGAAGTTCTGTTAACCAAAACTCATTCTCAATTTACTTGTCATTCAGCAAAGCCAAGCTTCTGTCAACCTTTTTCTTCCTTTTTTAACTCTATTCTTTATTTTCTAGTAACTCATTAAACTCGTTTCGACCAAAGGGTTCATATATAATCTTATAATATCAAAGTGCATGTTTAATTAATGGTTTAATACAAAAACGTTCGTAAATCTTTAAAAATGGATAAAGGTAAGCAATTTTTCTATATATATTTTATTATAAAACATTAAGTTGGTATATACTGAGAATTTTCATTTCATCATTCATATAAAAATGGTATCAATCCGTAAAATTATTCAAACAGATTGCATGTTTCGAAGGTTTAAGAATTCATACTGCACATGAATTGTGGTTCAAGAGTACATAAAGCTCATAAAAGCTTTAAATATCTTTTAAAATTTTAAAAATAAAGATTTAGTAGTTAAAAAGAATAAAAGAAAGAAACAAATATCTGATCAGAATCGACCAATTATATTATCTAAACACGTATAAAGTACAATGTAAACTCTATGCTCTTCCGCTTAGTAACATCTTGTACATGTTGCAATGCATAATAGTGATGTAAATTTTCCGATAAATTTGGTTCGAAATTTACCGGTAAGATTTGCTGGTAAATTTACAGGTAAATTTTTAAAGCGAAATGAGTAAATTTTTTCTTTTAAAAAATTTTTTTTAAAGAAAAACAAGAATTAATAAAAAATTTTTTGAAAGAAAATTTACTTCTAAAAAACCCTTAAGTTTTATAAAATGTCTTACAGACATATATATTACAGTGTGGCTATTTAAGTTCTCTTGTATTTTCCTTATCATAGGGTAATAAGTTAAAAAATTAGGTGATTCGATCCAAGATTAGAAAATAAGGCCCTATGTGACAGGATTTGATCTTTCACAAAGGTCAAATGCCGGCTGCACCAACTTAGCATGAGCTCTGCCTTTTTAAAACATGATTTTTAATAAGCACTATATCAAATGCCGTTATACCATGTTTCTGGTTTTAAAAAGGTTTTAGTTTTAAATGTTTATTCTCCCGATTAAGGTGGTTATCAGGTAAAAAATAGCGATTTTTGTGAAAAAAAGTGTTTTTTAGTTTATTAGCCAACTTTGTGTAAAATTTAATTGGCTTTTCAACCCTATATAACATGATATAGGTTTATTAATAAAAAAAAATGTAAAAAATTGTTTTAGTTGGTAAGAGTAAAAAAACTTTACTTAGCAACCTCATAGCAACCAATTTTTTTTTATAGATATATTTTCCTTAGAACTAGATTTAAATAATTATTTATTTTCTTGGGTCTGTATAATTAACTAAACTTTTGAACTAGAGTTATAAAGCAAAGTAGTATGTTTTGATGTTATTTTTTAAGCAGAGAGGAAAAAGTTTGAAGTTGTTAAAAAAGGTTTTATTATGGCAAAGAATAAAAGTTTTAAACTTAGCAAAGCTAAACGAGTTTTTCAAGGTAATAGATATACTAAGAAAGCAATTGAGGATTTTTTGCAAGAGCCTGCAAAATATACAAACAAAGATGGAATAAATACATTGCCAAGTGCTAATTCAACAAAGTTGAACATTTCTCTAGATAAAGCTGATCAACCTTTAACGAAACACGACGACTTTTTCTTTTTTTTTCATTTCCCTATGTTTAAAGATTTAATTTGTAGCATTGGATCCTGTGGTGGATGCAATTCAAAGGATATTGCTCTTGAATATCTTGATGAAAAAGCAAAGGGATTTTCAATACAATGTTGTATTAAATGTGCAGCTTGTGAATGGACGTTCTTCTTTAATTAATCACGAGCATTTAGTATGCCTGATAGAGATACTAGAGGAGTAAAATCTCAAGAAATTAATGTGAGAACTGTTATGGCCTTTAGAGAAATTGGGCGAGGTCACGAGGCAATGAAAACATTTGCATCTATTTTGAATATGCCCCCACCAATGAGTTTGTTCTCGTATAATGAAATAAACTCTGACCTATTAAAATTTTATGAAGCTGCGTCTTGTGATAGCATGAAGGATGCTGTGACAGAGATTAGAAAAAAAGACTCACCAAATGTTGCTGAAAATGATATTGTTGATATACAAATTGGAATTGACGGTTCATGGCAGAAACGCGGTCATTTATCTCTAAATTGTGTATGCACTGCTGTTGCAAAAGCTAACCGTAAAGTTGTTGATTACCAAGTATTTTCAAAGTTTTGCCGTGGCTGTGCTTTGTGGCAAAGTAAGAGTAATAAAAGCGGTTATTTAAAATTTTTGAAGACACATGTTTGTGACCTTAACCATTTACAATCATCAGGTACCATGGAATCAGCAGGTGCTTTATCATTTTTTACAGAATCATTGGCAAAGTACAACGTGCGCTATTTTCATTAAATAGAAGATGGAGATACTAAATCCTATAGGAATGTTGTAAAGGCAAAGCCATACAGAGATGATCTTATCCCAGTAAAGATAGAGTGTGTTGGTCATGTCCAAAAACGCCTTGACACCCGGTTATGTCAAATGCGGTGTGACTTAAAGGGTAAAAAGTTAGAAGACAACAAAATGATATCAGGGAAAGGAAGGTTGACAGATAAGATCATTAATAAAATGCATAACTTTTATGGCAAGAGCATTAGGCA
This sequence comes from Hydra vulgaris, assembly GCF_038396675.1. Lineage (NCBI taxonomy): Eukaryota > Metazoa > Cnidaria > Hydrozoa > Anthoathecata > Hydridae > Hydra > Hydra vulgaris. Next base: position 33,220,864 of record NC_088929.1, read on the forward strand.
AAATACCTTAGAAGCATGGAGTGGAGACAGTACTATAGCCTTGTACAATATGAAAAAATCTGTTTTGGCTGTATTGTGGCATTGCTCTAATATAAGCAACAGCGAAGAGAGACACCAATGTTGTCCGCGTACAAAGGAAAGCTGGTGCAAGTATTGGCAGAACGACAAAAATTATAAGCCATCAATTAATTTGCCTCTTGCTATTAAAAGTATTCTTAAAGACACATTCTTGGCACTACGATCGGATGATTTGTTATCAAGATGCCTGGATGGTGCAACACAAAATCCAAATGAAGCGTTCAACCAGATAATCTGAAAAAAGTGCCCAAAAACATTTTTGTTACAAAAAAGGTACTAGATATGGGTGTTGCTTCAGCTGTAATAAATTACAATGATGGTTTAAGAGGTTTCACAAGAATTTTTAAACATTTGCAGCTTGTCCCTGGAAGTTTTATGATCCAAGGATCGTGGAAGAAGGACATATCAAGAGTAAAGAACACGATTAAAAATTCAACTCCTAAACAAAAAATGACTAGAAGGAAAAGGAGATGTATCAGGAAAGGCTATATTGATAAGGAAAAAGAAAAAGAGGGAGTTGACTCTTATATTTCAGGGAGTTTTTAATTAATAAATTGTTTTTAAACTTTGAAGCTTGATTTCTCAATTGTATTTTTTTGCCTGACTGCGAAGAGCAAATCATTCATATCTTTTTAACCAGATATACAATTGAGTTCAAATTTTCAGGGTTGTTTCTTTATAGATAGAACTACAATAGCTTACTAGAACTAATCTTAAACTTGTTTCCATTTGAATATATTAATATTTTACCTGGGGTTTTTGTATCAATAATTTTGTTTAATATTGAAAAAGCTGCCATTTTAAAAATAATTAATATTTTTAGTTTTTCTAGTAAACTTTTGTTTATTACACTATAATCTAGCAGTGATGTAATTTTTAGCTTATAATGTCATAAAAAAGCTGAGAAAATGTTGTTTCCTTTTTCATTGATTTTTTTGCATTTAATGCTAATTCAGCACAAAAAAAAGTTCGACAAAATTATAAGACAATTTTACAAAAAAGTTTTATTTACAAACTGCAATTGTGGGCAATTAAGAGCATTTATTAGATATAAACACCACAGACTATTATTTAACTGTAAACTTTTGTGAACTGTCAAAAATTTTGTTTAGGTTTTTTTTTATTAAGTATAAAATAACAAATTGTTTAATAATGGGTTATGCTGCACCGTTGAGTCCAGATCAGAAAAAAAGTGTTCTCTAACTTATCGAAAATGGGTCACTCCGTTAGTTACATGGCTAGAGCTATTGGACGCAGCCGAACTGTGAATTAAAACTACGTTAATAGTCATTATATGTATGGAATAAAAAAAAGTCCCGGACGTGCATCAACAATAAGTGACTGTGATAGGCAAAGGTTGTTGATAAAAGCTTAAAATCCTTCATTAACTGCACGTCAAATTAATGCAGAAGCAGGTGTGATTGCTAATTTACGTACAGTTCAGTGAGTTATTCATAATGCTTTTCACCTTTCGCGCAAAATACCTCAGTGAAAACCTTCTTTGATAACAAATCATATAAACAATTGAATAACTTTTGCAAAGGACCACGTAACATAAAAAAAAGAGCGGCAGCAAGTAGTATTTTCTGACGAAAAAAGATTTTGTCTTGTTGGGCCGGATAGATGGAATTATTATTTTCACGATTTGCGTAAAGAACAAGTAAGACAACAACGACGTCAAATGAGTGTAATAATTTGGTGTGCGATTAGGTATCATGGTAAATCGAAAATTTATTTTATAGACAAAAAATGAAGGCTTGGGATTATCTTTTAATTGTTCAAGAATTTTTAAGACGTGAAGCATCTGTAATAAGTGGTGAAAAAATTTTTTTTCATCAAGATAATGCTAGCATTCTTACAGCTAAGATAGTAAAGGAATATTTCAGCAGCAGTAAAATTGAAAAATTGAAGTGGCCTGCTAGATCTCCAGACCTGAACATTATTGAGAATGCTTGTGCATAGCTGTCACATATAGTTTTTAATAGTGGTAAGCAATATAGTTCACTAGCTGACTTGAAATCATCCATCGCATCTGCATGGGATGCAATAGACATTTCGTATATATAAAAGTTGTATGATTCTTTATCTTCTAGAATGATTGAAGTGATTCAAAAAAATGGTAAAAGTACCCACTATTGATTGTTTAAAATTAAGACGTCTTTTATATAAATGACAACTTATGTGAATTTTTTCCATAAGTGTCTTATAATTTTGTCGCACTAAAAAAACAGTTTTTTGTAATAAAATGCAAGTTACGTTTAAAACAAATTTTTTAAAATGTTGTTTGATCTTGTAATCGTTTTGCTCTCATTTATTATAAAAATTAGTTTTTAAATATAAATGTATAGTAGAGTGTTATAATCATTTTTGGGGTGCCTTATCATTATGTCGCGCAGTGTATATGTACGAGCTGAAACGTGTTTAAAATAAAATCCTATTTATTCCTTCTTAGTCAAAAATTGATATTTTCTAAAATTAAATGTTTAAAAATCTTTTTTACCATTTTAGATATCTCTCATTAAAAAAATCATAAAAACCCACTGGAACATCTTTTTTTTGTCTCTAAAATGTTGTTTATTTAATATATAATACAAGCTTATTTAATATATAATACATTTAACAGTTTCACTAATAAATTTTGATGACGTGTTTAGAAATTTTACTCTTAAAACTTGTTTGATTTATAAACATTTATCACTTTTTTTAATAATGTGTTTACTTTATAAACATTTATTTTTATAAATATAAAAATTAGATGTTATTAAAAATTAGATGTTAATAAAATCTGCCAAAAATAAATATCAAATGGCTCATCTTTGAGCATTGAGCAAATCCAGAGATTCAGTTTGTTTTCATTAGTGTAACAAGACAAACAACTACTCTCTTCTGAGTATGTCATCATTGTTGAAACTGCACAGTGGGCCAGAATTGTCTAAAAATGGGAGAACTATTTATGGGTTAAATATAGACCTATGATACATGTTTATAGAGTTTTTTTGGGCCAAGGATTTCATTTTTAGACTCCATTTTAATTTTGGAGTGGTCATGACCACACAAGTGATTATTTTAAAAGTTGTCAGGGGTGGTCATGGGGTTACTCGATGGTTTTTAAAATGATCATTTGAGTGGTCATGACCACTCAAATGATCATTTTAGTAGTGGTCAAGGGTAGTCCTAGGATGTCCCGATGTTTTTCAATTATATGGGACATGTTGTATGTCTAAATATAGGTAGTTGCGGTCAGGAAATTAGAAAATGAGCATATTCGGTCTGCAAGAGTGATAATGACCACTCAGGTGATCATTTTAGGGGTGGTCAAGTGTGGTCCTGGAATATCCCAATGGTTTTTTTTATCTAGATGGTACATGTTGTATGTTAAAATATAGGTAATTGATATTAGGTAAAAAAAATCTGACCATATTTGGTCTCCAGGAGTGGTTATAATCACAGGTAGATGTGGTCATGGGTTGTCAAGATATTTTCTCAATTTTTATTTATTTTATGTACTCAATTTCTTTGATATTGTGAATATAAAAAAATAACGTTCAATAAAGTTGAACTTTATTAAACATATATATAAATATATATATATATATATATATATATATATATATATATATATATATATATATATATATATATATATTTATATGTATATATATATATATTTTTTTTTAATTATCTAGGTGATGACATAAATCATACATCTGGACACCTTAGTAACGTAGCTCAAAATAATGTTCATAATAAGATCATAATTTGTTTGAGACCTGGAGAATTTCATTGTGTTGTCTGTTATTTTAGTTTAAAACATTAATATTAGGGTGTATGAAACGACTATTTTTCACAATTAACTTACTGTTTTTCCATTTTATGGACGTTATTTGAATGAACAAAACACATTTGACACATTAAAAGTACAATTTTCTAGATGAAAACGGCATTTTAGAAAAATTATTTTGACGACATTAAAACTGAGAGTACAAGATGACGCAGTTTTCTCGCTTTCAACACAACAAGAAATTAAAAAACTTTTTTTCTCATAAAAAAGCTAGCTTTAACTCTTTACTAAACTAATTACATAAATAAAAACTTTTTGCATACATAAGTATAAATAAAAAATATTCTCTTTAGTTACGGATCCAGCATTTTTTGGTGTTTAAGATAGCTAACTTCCAGACATGGAGCAAACTCCAAACATTTGAGTGTTTATACTATGTATGTCAAATATTGTCGAATAATGATGCTTTGCAAAAAATTGCGATGATTGGAGGCTGGGAAAAAATAAGCCCTAAAATTTCGTCACCCTCCTCAACCCCCATCCACCAATAACAACAGTAATAATAATAATAATGATAAAGATTGGAAGGATAACTCTAACTGAGAACCAATGCTTATGTTCAATTTGTTGTATGGTATAGATAACAGATAAACGCAAACACATGGTTTTTAACTGGAAAGATTGTATTGCTGAAGATATATCATTTAACTTGAGAGATTGTATCATTGAGTCAAATATAAATTTCTGCATTGAAAGGTTAAACGCATTCTGCACAGATTGCTTTCAACTAATTAGAAAGGGCATTAGGCACCCATGCACACGAATATTTGCTGTTAAAAATGCTACCAATCTTGACCATGAACATGCCCTCCGTCATTTCAACAGAACAAACATAAAATAACAAAACTGAATTCAAAAAAATAAATAGTAAGCAAAGAGAAATAGAAGATAAATCAAGAAGGAACAATCTAACAGTTTGCGGAGTTAAAGAAGATGATAATAAAAGCTGGTTGGAAAACGAATTAAAAGTAAAAGCAATATTTGACGAATACTTGGTATAAAAAATCTAAAAATTAAAAGAGCGTATAGAGCTGGAAGGTATAAAAGCGCACAGAACAATTGTTCTGAAATTATTGGAATAAGAAAGCAATTTTAAAAAACTCATCTAAGTTAAAAGGAAATAACATTTTTATCAACGAAGATTTTTTGCTCGGAAAAAAATTGAATTAGAAAGGATATGCGCGAGAAAAAGAAAATTGAGAGACTATTGGGAAAATTTGCGTATATTTCCTACGACGAGCTTATTGTATGCGAGTGGAACGCAAAAAAGAAATTTTATCTTCTTAATTTAATCTTTTTTATTTATGTTGTATTTTAAATTTTCAAATATTTTATTGATTATATAAATACCTTTTTTTTTAACGGAAAAGTTTTAAAATGAATCCAAAAACGTTTGAATACGAAAATCTTTTCGAAAACATTTCAGATAGGATATTTAAAATAAATGATCAAAACACTTTTGATAAACATAACCCAGACAATAGCTTTATTGATAACTTTTCATTAATGAATATGGAAACACCTTATATGTTTCCACATGAAGTAAAGAAATATTTAAAAGAAGTTGAGCCTTATGAGGGTCTGTCTCTTATTCATCTTAATATAAAAAGTGCTAAAGCAAATTTTGAAAACTTTAAAATATTCTTAGAAGAAAGCAATTTCTTTTTTAATATTATTTGTTTAAGCAAAACATGGTTAACTCATGACGAGTTTAACGAAAGCATGCGTTTTTAACTAAATAACTACAAAGAAGTGCATTTGCAAAGAAAATCGAAAAAAAGAGGCGAGGGTGTTGTAATTTACATGAAAAATGATTTGCGGTATAAATTACGAAACGATCAATGCACGTCTGATTACGACAGGGAATTTTTTTCTATTGAAATCTTTAATAATACCGTAGTATCATGCTTCAACAAAAATTTTCTCAAACTATCGTCAAAACATTATTTTGAAGAGCTTTCAAGAATAAAAAAAAATTTATTTGTACTTGGAGGTTTTAATCTTAGGGTTCGTCCTTAAATAACGCAACGCAAAACATTTAAAACATAGGTAAACAATAGGTAGGAGATCAATTTGATTTTTTGCGCGGCGGTTTTCGCTAGACTTGCAAGGTTGTTTATATATTTGATTTAATTAAAGACTCTGCGACGGAAAACTTTTAATTCTTTGTCTTTTGTCTTAAGTTTAATTTCGCGTTACGTAATTTATGGACGATCCTTTAGGGGTTGTCCATAAATTACGACTTTGTTTCGATTTTGCGACGCATCATTTATTTTTTTTTTAGTTTTAAATCTAGAGAAGACAATCTTTTAATTAAAAGAATATCTGACTAAGCCAAAACCCTCATTTGATGTATCTACATGTTGATTGTAAAAAAAAAACGACGCCTAAATCTTACTTAATCGACGTGAACACTCCGTTAACAGAGTAGTTACAGCCTGTTTACGGACTGTTACAGCGGTAGCAGTCTATAAGCAGTGCACATTCTTTGCTTTGACTTTATATGGTAAGAACTTTATTTAGTTAGTGCAAAAATGTGTGCAGCGACAAAAAAACAACCTTTGTGCACTAACTAAAAAAAAAAAAAATAATATCGATACCGAGAGACAAACCTGGAATCTTCGATTTATTAGCCCGAGGCAGTATCCACTAAACCACGCTAAAGTTACAAGTTAAACAAAAATTATATTTATAAAATAACATTTTTGCATCTACAATATATTTTATATTAGTTATATTTATAAAATAACATTTTTGCATCTACATTTATATTTTATTATCATTTATTATATTTTTTATATATAACATTTTGCATGTAACTATTACACGGAACTATTGGGATGAAAAAAAAATTTTAAACAGACTGAAAAGTACTAATTAAGCAACTCAAAGAAGCTCAGAATATTATAGATAATATACAAATTGAAGAGGTTTTTAAAAGCCTAAAAAGAAGCAAGGCAACTGGAATTGACGGTGTCAATAGCAACATAGTAGTTAACTGCTACAATGAGCTTAAAATGTCTTTATTTAAAAATTTTAAACACTTTAAAAGAAAGTATATTTCCTGAAAAACTAAAAACTGCTAAAGTAAAACCTATATTTAAATCAGGAGATGCAAGTTAAATAGATAATTTTAGACCAATATCAATACTTTCAACATTCTCTAAAATACTGAAGAGAATTATGCACAACAAGTTATATACTTTTTTTAAATGAAAACAAATCTTATTTATTCCAAGCAGTTCGATTTTCAAAACATTACATCAACTGAACACGCAATCCTTTACTTGGTTGAAGAAATAAAAAACTCCATAAAAAATTACAGTCGACCACAAAATATTATTATCAAAGCTTAATATGTATGGCATAAGGGGTCCAACAAGTGGAAAGCTATTTAAATATACGTGTGCAATATGTATATTACGGAGAATTATATTACACTCTATTAAAGACGGATTACACTCTAATCCGTCTTTAATAGAGTGTGGTGTACCTCAAAGATTATTACTTGATCAATACTCAAAGATCAATACTATGTAAACGATCTCTGTTTGGCATCAAAAAGAATTCAACTGTAATGTTTGCTGACGATAACAACTTTTTTATCTCCGGAAAACAATCTCTCTATTAACTCAAGTAAAACAAAGTTAATTTTTATTTCATTCTTCCTTTAAAAAAAGAAGTTCAACCTTCTTTTCTGAAATTGTTTATTGAAAGTAGAGAAATAAGAAGGGAAACTGTTACAAAATTTTTGGGTATTTTTGTTGATCAAAATCTAAATCGGAATAAAATCTAAATCGGAATATCCGAAAGCAAAGAAATAATATAATAGTCAAGCTACTTATTAAAAAAACCACTACTCAAACAAATCTACTATAGTTTTGTTTAAAGTTACCTAACTACGGTAATATAAAATGGGGTACCTATAAAACGAAACTAGAACCACTATATCGTAGACAGAAGCATGCTATACGTGTGATTAATTTAAAAAATATAACAAAACACTCAAAACCTCTATTTGAACAAATGTCTTTATTAAAATTGTTTGAAATGTATATAATGTTCTAAGTCTTATGTATAATAGCAAAATGCAAAAAAGTCCTTCAATTATATAGTCTTTATAAACAAAAACCAGAGTACAAATGTTTATTGCGTACAAATAGTACAATGTTCGAGCCATCATGCAAAAATAAGCTTGAGCAATTTAAAATGACTTATCGTGCATCTCATATCTTGAATAAGTTTTTACTAATTAATTTAAATAATATTGATTTAAAAAACTTAAATTGCTTCAAAAAACTATTTAAAAGGGTATTTTAAAGTATAAAAGGTTATTGATTTTTTCTGATATTGAAATTTGTTTCCTACAAGCTTCTTAAATAATTTCTTAAAACGTGTACACGAAATAAATGTGAAACTAGAAAAACAACTAAAAAAAGTACTCCTCAATTCTTATTTCGAACCAAGTAATAATTCTAATACAATAGTATAAGAAGATCAAACATTAAAAAAAAAAATTAATTATTCCTGTGGAAATCTAATAAAATTTCGAGCTTTTGCTTTAGCTGTACCCATAAGCTAAGAATAAGAATCAAAACTATTTGATGATTTTTTTAATGATATTTTAATATCTTTAATGTTTCTGCAAAGTAGTTTTCAATAACTCTCAATTCGGGGCAGTTTGGAGGATTTTCTGTTTTAGGCACAAATTTCACGTTATTCTTTTTATACCATTCCATAGCTAGTTTACAATAATGAATTAAAGCTAAATCAGGCCAGAACACAGGTCTGTTATTGTGTGATTTAATGAGAGGTAAAAGGCGTTTTGTAAACATTCTTTAATATATATTTGACCAGAAAGCGTGAACTGAGAAATATAAGGTGCTGATTTTTTGCCACAACTGCAAATAACTTGCCAAATCAAAGCTTTTTTAGCGGACTTGTCATGTTTTGTGTATTTAAATTTATTATCTGCTTTTCCTCTATATTTGGCAATATAATCAACAGCACCAGGAATTTGTTGATGATCGTACTTGATATAAGTTTCATCGTCTTCAATAAAACAGAAATTTTTAGAAATAAAATTTTCATGCAACTTTCTGCCGCGGGTTCTTGCACTTTTTTGTTGAGTTTCAGAACGGTTCGGCACTTTTTGTGTTTTGAAAAAATGAAAATCATGTTTGTTTCTAACTTTTGCTACAAAACTATGAGAAAATCCATATATTTTTGCGCGTTCCCTTAGTGAAAGGCCTGGGTTATTCTTAAAACTGATAATCAGTTTTTTAACAAGTTTTATATCTTTCAAACTTTCCTTTCTTCCACAACCAGATTTGCGTTTGATCGATTTTGTTTGAGAAAAACGTTAAATAACACGACTAACGGTGTATGGATGTATTTGCAACGATTTTGCTATCGAATTGTAGCTACTATTAGGAGTTTGTAAATATTTGTGCATAATTTTTTCTCTTACGTCTTCTTCTTTTGTCATTTTTAAAACCAATTTCAAGTTAAATCCAAAAACTAACATATTTTTTTGAAACCACAACACGTTGTAAACAAAATACAAAACAATTAAAAAGATTTTAATACAACCGTTTAAAAAAAAATTACGTGCTTATTCTTTCACATTTATTTCGTGTACACGCTTTATTTTTTTTATTTAATATATTACATATATTTTCAACATTGCATTTGTAATAAATGTGTAAATATCATTGAAAAAAAACAAAAATCGATGTTTGTAAAAATTTGTCTGTAACCTTAGGATAAAAAATAATGGATATTCGCTGTTTGAACGAGACCGAATTTATGGTAAAAGTGGTGGTGTTTGCATATACGTCAAAGACTCAATAAAATCTTTGAAGTTTCACATGGTGTGCTACAAAGCCAACAAATCGAAAAAATATGGTGTACCATAGAAGTTGGAAATGAGTTAACTTGTAAAAATTGATTGGAGTGACGAATGTATTGCCCACCTGGAAGAACCAAATTTTTTTTTTTTCAATATTCACCTCCTTAAGGCCGAGAAGGCCACTACAGTCGAGGAGGCTACATTTGTGGTTACAATCCTCTCTCAATTCTATAACTCCCGTAACACGAACCTCGAAAAACAAGGCCGCTGCGCGGCGAAACAAGTTGAGCGCGGTACTACCAGGGACGTGGTGGGATCGAACTCGGAAGTTCTCGCTTATAAGGCGAACGCTTTCACTACACCACTATCGCATAAAATAGCTAGTGAGTTCATCGACTGCTTAGACGAATATTATTTATTTTAAAATATAAGTAAGATAACGTTTCAACTTGATAATAAAACTGAAACTAATGTCTTAGGTTTAGTAATAACCAAAAATAATTTGCGAATATGTAAGCTAAAACATCATCCACCATTAGGATCAATTAAACACAGTCATCACATTTTTATCATATAGTTACCATCAAAAGAAATTGCAGCGGAGTTTAACAAAAAAAAATTATGAGAAAGGAAACTATGATGAAATTAACAAACACTTTAATAGTATTGATTGGTCAAAGATATTCAAAAATTTAAAAGTCAGCGAGTGTTACAAAAAACGGTTAGAACATTATAAAAACACTTGAAATATAAATATACCATCAACTAAATCAAATAAAAGGAAAAAAAGCTTTTTTTCTTTTATCTACATTGATCAAAGAAAAAAAGTTTTATGGATAAAGTGTAGAAATGCAAAATTTAGAGATCAAGAACTTGAAGCGAAATATAAATACATCAAAAACAAAACGAAAAAGGCTATTAAAGATGCAATTGTTAAATTGAGCACAAAGTAGCAAAAAATGCTTAGAAGAATCCTAAAATAGTTTACCAATATATAAATAATAAAACCTAAATTAAAGACTATATTTGTTTTTTGTTTTTTTTAAATTAAGGTTTTACAATAAATTGTGTAGGCATAAACTGCCTGTCAACCTAATAATATAATACTTGACAATTACAGAGTTTGTATAACTAATAGAAAATAAAATGTGGATTAGTCGTAGAGAAGCCATTCATTTTTTAAATGATTATCTAGAAGCAGTTTAAACAATATTCGAGCTCTTGAGAATGAAAATGGAATAGTTACTACCAATTTATCTGAGGTTGCTAATGAACTACACAATTTTTTTCCACACAGTTTTTACTATTGAAAATGAAAACCTGCCAGAGTTTCCAAAACAGTGCGAGATTTTATGCCCAAATCCGACATTCGATATTGAAACAGTAAGTAAGAAACTTGCAACTCCGAATGTTTATAATTCAACTGGAATAGACACAATACACCCTAGAGTACTAAAAGAATGTTGCAAAAGTATTTCAAAATCACTATTAATTTTTTTTGATTGTTCATTCTTGAGTGGCATTGTTCTAGGTTTATGGGTATGTGCAAATATTACCCCTCTGTTTACATACCCCTCTGTTTAAAAAAGGAGATAAGCTAAAAGTATCAAAAGCCAGTATCGCTCACATCGATAGTCTGCAAAGTGATGGAAAGAGACACACTAATATATTGGTTGGCTAAGAATAGTTTACTCTCAGACTCTTAAAATGATTTTTTATCATCCAAAAGTTGTTGCACAAATTTACTCGAAACATTAGATATAACAACCCAAGCTCATGAGGATAATTTAGCAAAAGATATAGTTTTTCTAAACTTCGCTAAAGCTTTTGACTCAGTTGCATTTTAAAGATTATTATTAAAAATACATTCATATGGAATTCCAGAATATTTAATACATTGGTTTAAAAATTTTCTGAGCGAACGAACACAATGAGTAGTTCTCGGCGCAATCTTCTCTAAATGAAAAAAAGCAATAAGTGAAGTATTATAGATAGATAACAAATAAAAGTGACCCCTTTTATTTGTTATCTATATAAATGATTTAATACGGAAATAATTATTTATGGCAAATTATACGCAGACGACACAAAAATTATTTCAGTCATTAAAACAGTCGAACGTTACGGCAAGACTTAGTAAGCTTTAATGTTGAATGGAACGAAAAATGGCTAATCAACTTTAATCAAGAAAAATGTAAAATTATACATATCGGCAAAAGAAAAATTGTGGTTCAAATATTTTATTGCACATAAAATATTTGAACTACAAATACTTTATGTGCAATAAACTCGATAAGATTCATAAAAATGTTTCAGTTATGCAAGAAACTAAGTTAGAAAGGACAAACTTGAAAAAATAAAACGTAGGGCTACACGAAAAAAAGCAGCCGTGGCGCAGTGGTTAGAGTTCTGGCTCAGAACCCAGAGGTCCGAGGTTCGATGCCAGCTCTAGCAATATAAGCGACATTGGTACGGAAGGAGGTGTGAACTTCTTGTTAAATGCTCTCCCACGGTGCTCTGTGATAAGACCGTAAGGACTTCTGGGAGCACCTAAAATAACTACAAAAAAAAAGAATAATGTACAACCGACTTTATAAATATTTAGCAGACAATAAAATTCTAAGTGAATGTCAATACGGCTTTCAAACTAATCATTCAACGGAACATGCAACCTTAGACCTAATGGACAACATTAGCTCGTCATTTGATAAAGGAAAATTTGTATTGGGAGTTTTTATCGATCTTACAAAAGCTTTCGATACTGTCAACCATAAAATTCTGCTCGAAAAAATGAGAAAATACGGTATAAAAAATCAAACTAATAAATGGTTCACTAATTATTTAAATAACAGGCAACAATGTGTTATTATAGACGGTATCACTAATACGGAGTTATTAAAAATCAAATGCGGTGTCCCCCAGGGATCTATTCTTGCACCTTTATTATTCCTTATCTACATTAACGATCTTCCTAAAGCCTCTACAAATCTCGATTGTATAATGTTTGCAGATGATACCAATCTGTTCTATTCATCTACATCTATCAATGACCTCTTTGATAAAGTCAACTTTGAACTTCAAAATCTTAAAACATGGTTCAGTGCTAACAAGTTATCATTAAACGCGCAAAAAACTAAATATATTTTATTTCACTCAAAGAAACAGAAGAACAAACTACCATCAATTCTACCGACACTAAGTATTGACTACAAAAAAATTGAAAGAACCCAAACAATTAAATTTCTTGGTGTGATTATTGACAAAAATGTTTTATGGACAGCTCATATAAATGCCATCAACACTAAAATATCTAAAAGTATTGGTATACTTTTTAAAGCTAGACCATTTTTATCGCAAAAAAACCTAAAACTTCTTTACTTTTCCTTTATACATAGTTATCTCACATATGCCAACATAGCCTGGGGAAGCACACACAAGACAAAATTAATATCTCTTTATCGACGACAAAAACATGCTTCTAGAATAATACATCATAAAAACAAACTGACCCACGCTAAACCCCTATTAAAAGAAATGAAAGCATTAAACATTTACCAAATTAATATCTACGCTAACATTTTGTTCATGCTTAAATACAAACTAGGATTAGTTCCAAACCGATTCACAGGAAACTTCTTTCAATCTAATATCAACAAATTTAACACAAGAGCAACTGGTAACTTTATTGTACCCCTGAAAAAAAAAAAAAGTTCTCTATTTTCTATTTCTTATCGTGGCCCATATTTATTCAACAAATTAATTCCGAGTTATACCTCGATTTCTCTCCCAGGCAATATAACTTCTTTAAAGTCGAAACTCAAAAATCATGTTCTTAATATGGATAATTACCTAGAAATGTTCTAGTTCTGATGGTAAATCAAAATTTACGCTCAAATTAAAATAATCAGCAATCAAATACATATGGAAAATGTAAATTTTTGGTTAACAAATAAAGCTAGTATTATTATTATAAACCTCAACACTAACACAAAACATAGTTCAATTAAAAAGGAAAAAAAAAAAAAGTATGCAATAATAACATGTAAAACATTTCTTTAATGAGAATCACATTGTTTATATGTGTGCTGTACGCAATACCTCAAGGTTCTCGATGATAAGACTAATCTCAGTCTTCTACGAGTTCCCTACAACAACAAAACCCTTCTTATCAAGTCATAGCATACCTAATTATTGCTTTCTATACTTAACGGTATTTTGTAAAATGTATTTTTTTTGTTTGTTTAGGAAGTACAGTTTCTTTATAATATTGCAGTGTAAAAAATTTGTAATTAATATGTAGTCGTGAAAATTTAAAGAAAAAAAAAAAAAAAAAGAATAACTAGTTTAAAGAGTGCTTGCTATGAAGATTGACTAAAAAGATTTAACTTGACTACTTTAAAAACAAGGAGAGCAAGAGGTAATATGATTCAATATTATTAAATAAATAAAAATATGGATAAAGTTTAATGGTATCATCCTCCTAGAATAATTAATTATGGTCATACACAGAAAATAAAAAAAGCAACTCATGCATTCTACCATAAGATTTAACTTCTTAACAAACAGAATAGTTAACAAATGGAATAATTTAATAGAAGAGATAATCAATTCTGACGATGCAAATATCTTCAAAAACATGTTTGATCGTTTCGAAAGCAATAAAAAAAACAAAAACAATTAAATATAAACAATGGAAAAAAAAAACTCTCGCAAATTAAATATAAACAATGGAAAAAAAAACTCTCGCAAATTAAATATAAACAATGGAAAAAAAAAACTCTCGCAAAGGCTGTCAAAGTTTTAACATCTACAGGTGTTAGAATTGCCACATTACATTGTGCGTGTACAGCAAAAAAATTATTATTATTATTACACTTGTTATCTGACATTTTAATACCATTGAAATGTATTGATTTTATGAAAAAATTCTATGAATATGTTTTAATATTTACGATAAGATAAATTGGTTCTTGATGATAAGACCATTTGGTCTTCTACAAGTTTTCCGCGTTCTTTATACAATGTTAGAGTGAATTTATTATTTTTGTAAAACCACTTTGCAATATTTTGTTTTTATTTATATATTCACTGTTAATGAATCTTTATTATGCAATTACGAATTTTTAATATTAAGGAACAATAAATAAACTTAAAATGAAAATAAAATATTTCCGACTCTAACAATAACTTTCATAGAATCTAATCCGCTGAGAGAGCAGATTTCTTCAGCAAGTCTGGCAAGATCATCAATATATACAACATCTTTCAACAATGTGTTATCAAGTACATCTTTATTGCAATTTAGAAAAGCAGTTTTTTTTTATAACTGTAAAACTTATCAAGAGCATGAGACTGCTTTATAACCATAGCAATTGAAACCTTTTCAACACCATATTGTAAAATCCGATACTGTAAACAATGTGATTTGTATTAACTATTATAAAGTTTTGGAAAATATACTAATCAATTTATTAGCGTCAAATATAAATAATAGAACACTTAAACACTTAGACGACCAAATTCTTTTCGTAAATATCTAAGATATCCAAATAAAACTATAAATCATTTAATGATGTTAATAACCCTTGTTCAAAAGTTTGTGCCAATCCCTAAATTTCACTTCAAATATAAAACAGAAAAAGTATACAGATACACATTATACAGATATACACAGGTATACATTTGTTGCAACCAAAGTTAAGCAATCATGCTTTTCTAGATGATGTTAAAAGTATTCCTTGGTTTGATTTAATAAAAAATAAAAACAACCCTAATCATTCTGTTAAATAATTCATAAAGATTTTTTAAAATATTCTAAACATCTATGCTCCATTAAAACCTCCAACAAAAAGGCAAATTAAATTTTAAAGTAACCAGTGGACAACTCCATTTTGGAGTCAACTTGAAGCATTTTAAAGTCAACTAAAATAAAAGATAGAACATTTAACTTGTTTAGAGCATGCATAAATAAAATCAATAATTTATTAAAAAAAAGCTTTTATTTAACTTTCTTCCAATTTACACGTTACGAAAAATGCTTGGAAAGGAATTAATTAGAAAATAATTAATGTTAGGAAAAAAGATAGATTAGAATTAGAGAAATAATTAAAAAAAAAACAGTGATCTTAAAACTTATGATCAATAACAACTTAATTATCGATAATAAAACTATTGATAATTCGTTTAATGATTATTTTTTAAATACATCAGTAAATGTTTACAAAAAAAATCGAACCTTCAATAAATAAATCTAACAATTTCCATAAGGTCCCAAGCTTAGAATTATTTTTCTGCCAAGAGCAAATAAAGTTTCACTAAATGTTTCAAAAACTAAAATACTTTGTCTTGAAAAAAAAACATGGAACAATGTACTTTTAACATAAATGGAAAAATATTGACTTTGTCAAAAGTTATACTCAAGAGTTTTACTTGATGAGAATCTTTCTTTTAGATGTCATCAAACCTACTTACAGATTATGTCAATGAAATAAATGTTGGCTAAGATCAGACAGTTTGTAAATTTTGAAACACTAATAAGCATTTATCATGCCATATTTGGATCGCACCTTAGATTTGCGTGTTCACTTATGCAACAATATCTTCGTAAAACATACCAGGGTAATAAAATTTGGCAGCTAGTCAATAAATATCAGTGCATCAATGCTCAAATTAACTTCCCTTATTCCTTAAAACTCGAAACTTAATATCTCGAATTATTTTTCTTAATAAATTGAACAGGTACAAGAATAATAACTTTATTAAAAGCAATATAGTATTGGTAATATTCTTATTAAAACACCCTCTCATATATTTTTTTAAATACTTGTTATTTTTTAAGACTCTCTACATTTATCTACCTAAATGTATTTTAGGTTTGTTGTAATTATTTATTTAATTACCACTGAAAAATAATGTATTAATGCGTTGAATGAAAGCATTTTACATTTACAAAAAGAAAACATCAGTAGTTTATTATTTTACCTTCGAATAACTAAATGTAAACTTTTTGCAACAAAATTTTTTGCTACTAACTCTCCTTATAACCGGATTCAATGGTTGGAAAAATAACCATTTA
Organism: Hydra vulgaris; assembly: GCF_038396675.1. NCBI lineage: Eukaryota > Metazoa > Cnidaria > Hydrozoa > Anthoathecata > Hydridae > Hydra > Hydra vulgaris. The sequence goes on from NC_088929.1 coordinate 33,237,709, forward strand.
ATTAGAAGCCATGAAAATTCAATAGATCATAGAAAATGTTTATTGACTTATACGACCAGAAAAAAGAAAGAATCTGTTCTACCAAACGTTTTGGAACTTAGGAAACAGCAGCAGTATTGGAAATTAGTTTTAGAATGGGTTATTGTCTTGATTTGAACTTTAGTCGAGTTAGATCTATCATTCAGATGGGCTAATGAAAAATTCCAATCACCACGAAATAGAAACTTTCTGGTAATATTAGAACTAATTGCAAAATTTGATTTATTTTTATCTAATCAAATTGAAAAATTTCGAAATCAAGGTTACGGAAATCTTATTTATCAAAAAAAATCTATATTATTATTCAAAAAAAAAAAAATGTGGTAAATTAATATTGTTAATGGTAAACAAAGTATATTAAATATATTTTATATATTTATATTATAAATTTATATTATATATTAAATATATAAGGTTATATTTTAAATGGGACAAATCTCAGTGGCTATTTTGGCATTTCTGTTGATTCAACACCAGATTTATACCATATAGATTATCTTTGCATAGTTGTACAATTTCAAAGTTTGAAAGATTTATATTAAGTTGAAAGTCATGAGCCTGTAAAACGTTTTCTAAAATTTCTTCCAATTAAAAACCACTCTGGAGAAAATTTAGCTGAAGAGCTTCTAAGTACCTTCAAGGTAATTTCAAAATAATTTTTAGTAAATGTAGAAAGCGATCATACGACAACGCTGTGAATATGGCCGGAAAATACAACAGCATGCAAAAAAATAAAAATGAAAATAAGAATAAATTTGATTTACATATTCCTTGTGCGGATCATTTTTTAAATTTAGTAGGTAGTAAGACTGTGGATTGTTGTGTGGAGTCACAACAATGTGGATTGTTGTTTGGAGTCTGTTAACTTTTTTGGAATATAGGGTAGATTAGGGTAATATGAGCACCTTGGTAATATGAGCATACTTAAAGATTTCTTAGATGTAAGCAGTGAAGTTAAAGTTGATATGTATTTTTTGAATCGACTTTATGTGGTGGTTACAGGAATCAGTACAATTAGCGTAAATCTATATGCAGTAATTAGCGGATATCATCTAATTAAAACGCTGTTAAATTTTTTGCGTTTTTAAAATAATATCATCACGCATGAATAATTCTGTGGCGCGAAATTTTGGCGCTAAAATAATGAAATTAATTTTTTTATAAAGAAAAATATGTTAGCTAAAAATCCAATCCTTTTTGGCTTGAAAAACAATACATAGAAACATTTAGTTTCAACTTTATTTAAAGATGTCATTTTTGTGTAATATGAGCAAATTACCCAATGATTTTTATTGAAATTACCTAGTTTAAAGTCCTAAAAAGGAAGTGGTTTTAATTGGTTTTTTTGAATAAAAATAAAATATAGTAAAACTTTTTAATATTTTAACAATACTAAATATTTTCTGTAATTTAAATTCAAAAATTTTTCTGTAATTTAAATTCAAAAAAATGATTTTTTTATCGTTCAAAGGTTTGAGTTGATAAAATTAAAAAAATAACGAACTAATTTTTTTTTTCTTTTTCTTGCGGAAAACATTGTAGTATTGTTTCAACAAAAAGTGGTTTAAAATTTGATCTTTTAATGATAAGTTTTGTTAATAACGAATCATTATATTCCAAAAATTAGTTCTAATTGTCAGGTTGGTATTTTTTTTTACAAAATTAATGTCTTTTTGTGAGCTAATTTAAAGTGCTCATATTACCAAATGATCTGGGTAATATGAGCATTTTTGTGACTTTTTTAAAATCTCTGAGTTTTTAAGAAAAAATTTCGGGTGCCCAAATATCTAAGTGGATCATGAGAAGGGATCCCTAAATATTGTTTATTCGCAAATATTTTGGATCCAGCTTAATTATTTTTGAAATTATTCCAGTTTTTGCTTAAGGTGCTCATATTACCCTAATCTACCCTACAGCAAATTTACAATTTCTTCTCGGCTATTTGCAAACGGTGGTCTATCCTAAAAACAGTTATAGCGCAAACACAGGTGCTGAAATATCTCTCTTCTACTCAATGGAAAGCACATGGAAAGGCTACCAAAGCTGTAATAAAAAACTGCAGTAAAATAGTTCTAGCGTTAACGGTAATTTATGAAAATAATAACGAAAAGTTCACTATAAATTAGCAGAAAAGTTTGCGTTTCTTTTAAATTTAAAACTTTCTGATGAAGAATTAAACGAAAAAGTAAACTTTTTTTATTAAAAGAATACCCCGAAGATATTGAAACCGAATTAAATAACGAAATTTAGCATTTCCATATATATATTGGAATAAATTATGCAGGTATTATTTTACGACGGTTGGATCCTTACGTTAAGAATAAGATAATGGATCCTTACGTTAAGAATAAGATTATGGATCCTTACATAAGGAATAAGATAATGGATCCATATTGCTTATATAAAACTATAATTGATGAAAATTTGCAAGCAGCATTTCCAAATATTGAGACAGTTATGCTAATTTTTTTTATCAATAATGGTAACAAATTGTTCTGGGGAGGAATCATTTTCTCGATTAAAATTGCAGATTACGACGACAAATTAATTTAAACCCAACAATGTCGGATTTAATTAATTTTTCAGCGTTGTCTGCGTTTAATTTATTTGTGACAAATAAAAGTAGACAACGCTGACAAATTAGTTAAACACATCAATGTTGTTCTTTTGTGGCCGACAAATTTTGTCGGCGACAAAAGAACAACGATAACCCAGAGTAAATTAACATCGTTATCAATTTTATGTTGTGAATCAGATGCATTAGGAAAATTATTTTTTGATGATATAATTGAAAAATTTGCAATAACAAAAGCGAGGAAAAAGTGAATAAATTTTGTACATACTCCTTACCATTGTTATTCTAGTTTATTTATTATATTATACTAATTTCACGTTAATTATTCTTATGTGTGTATTTACTATACATCAATTATATTCAATACTCATTTAGAACATAAATAGTTAAATATGTTATCTAAACAAATTATCAAGCTATACGTAATTTACAAACATCCAATTTTGAGTATTTATTACCTTTTGAAGCTAATCTATATTTATAAATTTAAAAGGACCACACATATTGTTATAACCTAGGGCCTCGAAAAGAGTTAATCCGGCCCTGTTCGTTAAGGTTTTTTTTTACATAAAGGATAATATTACCGATAGATAAAAAAATACTTGACTTTTGTCATTTGAACTTTTAAAAGACGTCTTTTACAGGCCAATAACCCAGTTAGAAGTTGGATTTATGGCCTGCTTTCCGATCCAAACGTTTGTTCCATGAATAAGAACCAGTGTATAAACAGCATCAAAGGAATCATTAATTTTTTGTTGTCACTCGATGTGTTTATAAATCACGTTGTATTTCATTGCAATATATGTGACTTATTCGCCATTATATTCTATTGATTTCAAAAAATTTACGTTAAAATTAAAAAATCTTAAAAAAAAAAGTTAAATGCAACTAATATAATTAAACAACAAAAAGAATCTAACAAAATGCAGAATGTAATAAATTATTATTTAAATAAATTTCGTTTTTTCGCTACTTATTTAATCTAAACACAGATAAGTAATTATTTCGTCAAAGTCACAAATTCGACTAAATATATACAACTGACTTAATTTGAATTTAATTAAATTTTTTAAAAGTATTTCTATGATTAGTATTGTGTTATGTTGTGTTGTGTTGTGTTATGTGTTACTATGATTACTGTTAGTGTTACAAAAAATATTTGCTCGAAAACGTACGTTAAATAACTTAATTGTCGTTAGTTGTCTAATTGGGCGACTGGATAAGTGCGAATTTCAAAGCTGCAAATCTTCAAATTAAGGGCGCCGAAAGAATTCGCAAAAATTGGCATAAGTACGAACTGGCATAAGTGCGAAGCAATTACAAAAATTGGCATAAGTGCGTACTGGCATAAGTGCGAATCGGCATAAGTACGCCGAACGAATTTGCAAAGATTGGCGTATGTGCAAAATGGCATGTGCGAAGCATGAATTGGCATATGTGTGAACTGACATGTGTGCCAAAAAAAATCTAATTAAAAAAAAAACAAAAAAAACAACAACACAAAAAAAAAAAAACATTCTAACTACATAATGCGCAGTTTTTCATTTACAAACACTGTATTTAATATATTAAATAGAATTCATGTAGCTTTTTTGCTATTTGGTAATTTGCAGATCCACGAATATTAAGAATATCTATATATGAAAAGTTGCCGTGTCTAGTATATATGTTTAATACAATAGTATTTTATATGCAGCAAAAATTCTATTGGATAGAAAATATTAAATTGTCTCAAGTTCTATAGACGCGACAAAATTTGAATGAAAACTCAAAAATACTTAGTTTAATTCATGAATTACTTGGTTGAAAAAAAAATTATATATGACGACATTGTTGGAGGTTAAAAATTAATTATAGAAAAAATTAATGTTTCATTTTTACAGACGCCCATGTAAATTATAACGAAAAAAAAGCGACACAGTTTGAGATTTTAGTTTTAATATTTTATTACTGCTCAATAGGATTCAATAACTTGATTAATTCTTTTTGGCCGTTAAATAAATGAAAAGTTTTAACTAAATTTTTACAGACCTTCAGTTTTAATCATTTCTCAACACAAAAAGAGCTATTTTTAGGGCATTTACACTACTATATTGTTTATCATTTTATAAATTAGTTTTACATTGATGGATTGTGAATTCTTCGGAAAATGCAATTTAAAACAAGAGATTAAGCTGCAAATTTGACAACCTATAAATTTGTTTTAAAACAAAACAAAAAAGAAACTTAATATAAAACTTCAAAACAAAAGGAATTTAGAAAGAATAGTTTCAAATTATATCTGAAAATATAGTTTTAAGTTATATCTGAAAGCTGGAAGTTGTAATAAATGAGTATAAGGTGCATAATTACAAGTTCAACTCCTAATAAACTTCAAATATGAGTTCGACTTCTAATGAATTTTATGTCTTTAATTTTATAAAACCAAATAAAACTCTTACTTGTTATTTATAAACGCGTTTGTTAAAAAAGTTTTTAGCATTATTGAACATCCCTTATTTTTGATTTATAATTTTTTATTCATATGAGAGGTTTTTCTTAACCAGGTATAATTAACATGAGGGGTTCTTATACTTAAAACTAACAAAAGGGGATCTAATTAACAAGAGGGAGTTTTAACATATGAAGATTGTGTTAATTCAATATTGTCTGACTATTAGGGTGTCCCACTTTTTAGAAAAAATTCAAATACACTGTACCTCAATGTTACTTATTAGGTCTTAGGACCCATCAAAAAAAATTTTTAGGTTTTTCATTGCGAGGTTTTGTGATTATTTTATATATTTAATAAAATTTATCATAAAATCTATTAAAAATAAAGAATAATAAGTATTCAAATATTAAGAAGTTATTAAGTATTATAAATATTAAGTTATAAATATTAAGTATTTAGGACATTAAAAACTAAGACTTTTATACAAAAAAAAAAAAATTTATTTTGCATGAAAAAGGTCAAATTAAAATATATCGTCCTTTCAAGCAATTTTAGCGGCATTAATCCTCAATTCAAATAATTTTTCCGAATAGCAATCCCAAAATATCTTACGTTACTGAAAAAAAAAAAACTGTTTTTAGAACCCAAACTTTACGCTATTTTGTACTTTTCAGATATACCAAATTTCTTAAAATATATTATGGCCTATGATGATGGGTTTCTTCGTTAATCTCCAGGGACTTGAAAAGGTCGAAGTACTGCAAGAGAGTACAATAAGGCGAGTTCCTCGGTAACTCTTGAAATCCACCTCCCATGTGAAATATTTCTTCTAGAACTTCAGGAATTATTAACTAAAGTCCAACTTCACAGAGAACTAATAGGTGTAAAAGAACACTCTACTTGTTTCAGCACCCACTACATGTGTTTGCACTAAACATTTTAAGATTTAGTTAAAATAATTATTTGGAAAAATTTTATCTAGGTAAAAAAAGAAATAATAATAATAGGAACTGTGTTTTGAAACAAATATGTAAAGACTTTTTATTTTCATTTAGATTTTTTTTAGACTGCCCACATTGGAGAAGTTTGTTGTCAAATATATTGGCTATGGTCAAGTAAGAACAATTAAAATGCAAAACTATCTTGTGCATAAAAGACAAAGTCAAAATTCATGCTTTTTATTGAAGTGTTAGGAAAGAAACAAGAAAGAGTTCACTGAAAGAACGTTCAGGTTTTTGAGACAAGGGTGGGTTTGATTCAAGATTTTGAGTTACAGAAAAATTAGTGAAGGAGAAGCTTGAGAAATCTTGTAAACGCTACAAAAAACTGTGTAGTCTTAGAAAACTTATGAAATTAAGATCAAAGAAAAGCAATTTAAAAAAAAAAAATTTTTTTAATCAAGTTAGCAAACTGAATTTTTCCTGTTTATAAAAAAGACAAACTTGTGAACTTCCAGTGAAAAAATGTTCCAAAACCCAGCGAACTTCCAGTGATCTTTTCCAGCGAACTTCCAGTGATCTTGTTCCAAAACCCAGTGAACTTCCAGTGAACTTTTCCAGTGATCTTGTTTCAAAACCCAGTGAACTTCCAGTGAACTTTTCCAGTGATCTTGTTCCAAAACCCAGTGATCTTTCATAGCTAACTTTCATGTTTATATATAAAAAATGGAAGTTTAGCGAATTCGCTGGAATTGTATTTTTTAAGATGTAGTTTTTTAGAATATATATTTTTTAAAACGTTCATAAACATTTTAAATATTTAAAACCGATAAGCGCGAAATAAGACAAATTAAGCATAGAAAAATAAAAATGTTTAATATAACATTTATTTAAAAATATCGGTATTTAAAATAGAAATACAATGTTTAAATAATAAACTACCTTAAGTATGAATACTAACTTTCATAAATTTTAACAAGAAAATAAAAAGTAAATTCACTAATATTAAAGTAAATGTTTGTTTTTTTATTGACCTTGGCTCAGAGATTTTGTTAAGAACAAGTTAATGTAAGCATATTGTGGATCTTTACTATACATTTCGCATGTTTCTTTATTTAAATGGTTTACATTTTTTTAAGCTTAAATCAAATTTTTTTCTATTTTAACCATTTAAACGAACTAAACAAAAGATCTTAATTGTATTTTTATTTATTTGTTTTGATAGAGATTTAATTCGTAAAACATAATCTACAAAAAAATTTAATAAAGCAAAATTACTTTGCATAAACTTATCCGAGCTTGTTTGAAAAAAAATTGAATGAATTTCATAAGTCGAGAACCAAAAGGCTGTACATTTTTTTGTTTTCGAATAAATGCAATTTGTTTACTTTTCCTGATAACTTATCTAAACTTTTTTGAATTTTATTTATTAGGATATTTTAGTATATTTTGAAGCGAATAAATCATAAATGCGGTCTGTTGGTTCTCTACAGACAAGTTATCAAAACAAACAAAAATTAATAAAATCGTAAATTATATAGTGCTTGACGCATTCTTTTCCGTTTGGGTCTTCGGAGCTAAAAAAAATGATACAATATATAAAGGGCATATATAATAATTATATAAAAACATATAATATATAAAATAAACAGTAGAATAGTAAGCAAACATAAAACAGTATAACAGCTAAAAACAAATATAACTTTAAAAACCAAGGATAAATTATAAAAACAAAAACATATTTATCTTTAAAAATTAATCATTACTTTAAAAAAAAAAAATTTGATTGGTGACACTACAACGTAAACTTAGCCAAACTTGCGATAATATAAGTTAGTTACTATTAAAGATTATACGCTAATCAAAATAATTAATACTAAAAAAAATATACTAAGACAATAATAACAAACATAAGACTTAAATTAAAAAAAAAAGATCATACAAAAATCACAAGTTGAAATTAAAAAATTAAAAAATCCTATTATTTATTGTTTTTCTATAAAATAAAATTAAGACATGGTAGTCTTCACAAAATTATGTTATTTATAAATGATGAAAACTAAAGATATAAAATTATAATTAAACGCGAAAAGTAACTCCAGCATTAAAATATAATACCTGCTTTAAAATAAGCTCTGCGCTCGTCATTAATTTTTTCACAGAGCGCAACACTGACATCATTTTTTGAAAAATTTGAAAACTTGGATATTGTAAGTTCTGTAAAAATTGCAGATTAGCAGTTTCTCGAATTGAAATGATTCTGGAATTCCAGAGTATAAGTATTTAAATTTAATATTTTTTTTTACCTGTTATTAAATGCAACACAGCTGGATCAAGGCCAACTTTTTTTGAAACTGAAAACTTTGAGGAGGCTTTTTTTCCAGATAGCGAAGCATTCACCAACTTATTTCTTTCATAAAAATAGCCTAATAACTGTTTGACCAGCTTTTTTCCTGAGGGTGCTGTTAAGACCCTTTTAGGAATCATGTTTTCAGTGACTTCTTTGTCACTGCATATATAATCTGTTGGCTGTGTTGTATGGGAAACTAATGAATGTGCTGGTACTTGTTCTGATAGTTGTGAATGCATTGATAGTGGAAGGTGTGAATTTATTAGCGATGTTGGTTGTGAATGCAACAATGGTGGTGGCATTTGTGGAACAGAATATAGTTGTGCTGGTAGTGAAAAAGATGGTGAAGGCGTTTGAAATGAATTTGAAGTCAATTGAATGTTTTCTGATTGAAGTTGATTGAAGTCAATTGAATGGAACGAATTTTCATGAAACGAATTATGATTGTTAAGAAAAAGAGAGGAATCAGGATGATCATTAATGGAGTCATTAGTTGAAAAAGATTGGAATTGTTTGGATTGGGATTGGGTTGAGAAAGAAGGAGTTACTGGTAATGTTTGTGATAAAGGGGGTGGTATTTGTGAATTTGTTGGTTGTAAGTATAATGGAAATGGTTTTGAATGGGTTGTCGGTGGTTGGGAAATCAACATTTTTGCCTTCTTTCTTGGCAACTCTTCGCTTAAGTCACCTTCTGCTTTGCTAACAAGTCCTAAAAGTAAAATAAAATACATACAATTTAAAATATAAGGCATTATAAAACTTAGGGTATTTTAAACAGAGGGTCATATAAAACAGAAAAGTTGGGCATTTAAATCTACTGAACGGTCACAAGCAGTGAATGACTAAAAGAAAAATGAAGTACACTTGAACAACCTAGTAATAATCATAAAACAGTTGATGAAGTAAATTATAAATGTTTAGTTATTATAATTCCATTTAAAATTTTTAAAACATTTTATAATAACATTCTTATTATTGTAAAAAAAAACTAGAATTGCCAAAATTGATCTCATCTATGTCAGTATTTTATTTTGAATACAAATGACTGTTTACTTACTTTCTATTTTTTTGTACAATGTTGTTAGCTTCTTAGCAAAATCTTCTTTTAAGGCCATAGTATGAGTATTCTAGATATTGTAAAAATATGTAACAAAAAATTTTATTTTATAAATAAACAGGATAGGTTAATCAATTTTTGCTTATGCTTAATGTCTACTTTTCCAAAATTGTATGGTTTCTCCTAAAAAATTAACAAAGTTTTATCCAGAGTTTGAACTGATCTTGTTCAAAGTAAATTTCATAATATATAAACCTCAATTTCATTTGTTATGTTTAGCAACTTCTTATCTTTTTTTTTCTTGATAAGTGAGCTTTTTTTCAATAAAGCTTCTTCCAAACTGTCTAAATATAATTATATAATTACTATTTCATAAATGCTAAATATATCTTTAAAAACAGATGTTAGTAATACATCAAACAAAAAAGACTACTAACAATGTTATTATATGAAATATTTAAAATGCTGGAAGCATACGCAATTGAAATAATTAACAACTTTAAGTATAAAATATCAAAAGAAACTTAAAACATTTTCAAATTTGAAGCTTACCAACCACACATATAACTTTACCCTTCTCAATGGGGCCTTCATCTCGATTAGCAAGTTTCGTGTATCTTACATCACCTTCTTTGTTATTTACAAGAAAAGCCCTGTTAAGTACAGATGTATCCCATTCAACAGAGACAGATCCATTGCGAGACCATTGTATAACAGCAAACTTAGACATTATGAATACTAAGACTTACATAAATTTAAAGATTACAAATAAATAAATAATTTTGAAAAAATTTTGAAGTAAATTATAAGTTGCTATTAAATTTTATACCTCATTAGCAACATATAGTTATAAATGTGTATTACATAAACTTATAGATGTATATTAATAAGACTTTAAGTATTTAAAAATTGTAACAACATATAAGCAGTTAAGTATATTGTAACAGAAATTGCAACGGTCTAAGGATACAGAAGATTATATGAAAATTATGCGATTCTAACTAGTACCATGCTTCTGAAATAACAAAACTCTAATTGTTGCTGTGTAGAAAGTTGAATAAAATGACTTAGGTAAATTAAAAAAAAAAACAGCAACCCAGTAGTTATAGAAAATGTAAATATCAATTTAATAAAATAAAAAAACAATTTTAAACAGAAACAATATTTTTAAACCAAAAGTTTTCACAAAATTGACAAGCCAACATAAACTGTTGAAGTTTACATATACTTTTTTGTCACAAATACAAAATGTAATAGTTTACCTAAAAAAATTACAATTCACCAAAAAATAATTACAGTTCACCAAAAAAAAAACAGTTTACCAAAAAAGAGTTATGTAAACAGCTCACAAAAAAAAATTAAAATGTTACAAACAAATCATCAAGCAAAGATAAAAAGCAATAATAATACAAATAATATTATTACACAAAGAATAATTATAGAAGAGTTAAAAAGGGCATAAATCAGGAATACTTACAATACAACCTTCAACCAAAAAAGCTTTTTGTATAATTTGCTCTGCAAAAATTATAGATAGACATTCTGCATAAGTATACATAAAAATATGCTTAGCTGCTTTTGGACTTGTTTTTAATAATTTAACACAAGCAAAAACATTCATCTCAAAAATAAAGAAATATTCAATACTACAAAATGATCCACAAGTAAGTTTAACAAGTGAGTCACAATGGCGAACATTCTTATGACGAATATGGTAAATGTTTTTGGCAATAGAAACTTTGTAACATTTTTGAAATTCAGAAATATGCTTACCTAAATAATGCTCAAAAAACAGTTTCTCGCAATTAGGAATATTATAATTACAGCCTTTATCTAAAACTTTAATAGAGCCAATAATAACTCCTTTAAAATTAAAATTATGAGAACATAACATGTCTTCCAAAAAGTCTATGCAATCTTCGTCTATAATATTAGAATTAGAAGCTTGAATGTTACATGTGGTTAAATATGAAAATCGATCTATTACTTGAGTAGATATATCTTGAGTACCATTTAAAAACGATAAAATAATGCCATTAAAATTTTCAAACTGATGACAAGAATAAGATAATAAAGGCCCCCATAGACGAGCACATGAGGGAAGATGAAGTAATTGGTGCACATTATAAGACATATTCTCTCTACCATACAAACCAGGAAATTCATAAACAAATCGATTAACTAATAACGTGGCTTCATTAACAACACTTTCAGATAATACCTTATTATTCAACATAAAAACAACATTAGATAAAAGAATAAAATGGTCAAAAAACTGCGGAAGCAAAATATCACATAAAATAACAGGACCATAAAAAACTAAAAAATTAAAAAACTCAACACCTTTCCAATGCTTTATGCAACTTAATGATCGTGGAGTCCGCCTTATATTGCTTGGCACACTAATTGCAGATAAAAGATTATTTATAACAGTACAGTGTCTACGAATAGAAAAAATGGAACCAGAATAACAACTATCAAACCAGAAAGAAAACATAGCTTTCATAACACCAAGCTCTATACAGTGCAGATTATCAACAACTGTTCCATTTACACAATCAAAATTAGGCACTCTTACTAACGGTGAAATATCTAAAAACCCTTCAACCACATTAACACAAAAAAAATCTGTATTGCTTCTACAATTCATACTAACATCAGAAAATGGGTAAGTCATACAAGACCCCCTGCCTTTTGGAACTCTTTCCCCTCTAGAAGAACACCAATGGCAACCATTATAACCATTAAATTGCCTGCGACAAAAAACCAGAGCTCTTGCAATTGTGTCACATGAAAAAATAGATACATGAAAAAAAACACGAACATTATTAGATAAGAGTATACCATTAGTGGATAGGTTAGTAAAAATATCAATAAAAGGAGATAAAAATAATTGTATATTTGGTTTTTTAAAACCAGACCAGAGACCAAAAAACAAAATATTAGTAATTTGCAATGAATATGGAAAATTATGAATGGATGCTAGCAAAGGCCACAAGGACCACTTTGATGATTTGAAAACGGGAACTCCATCAGTATTAACAACAAGTCTAATTGTTGCTTGCCCATTTTCTTCAAGATCTGCTAAATGTATCCAATTGTTATCACAAGTGTTTTTAAGCTGTTTGTTTATGTTTAAAATATGAAAAAAGTTGCATTTCTTATAAAGATAGGATGATGTAAAATATTTCAAACATTTTGTACACTGCTTATTAGAACTTAAAGCAACTTCACAAGCATCACAAAAAAAAACTTTTTCATATAAATCTGTTTCCTTCTTGAAAAACTTCAAAAACAAATATTTAGATGTTGGCAAAACACTGTGTGGCAATAAAATAGTTAAGAGTGTTAACAACGCCTCTAAGGCTTCGTAGGACAAATTAAAACGCAAAATAAAAGTCATTATGCATAAACATGCATTAGAGACATTTATCTTTGAGCCAGGATACAGAGGTGGACTCTCTGAACTTGCATTTTCATCAAACTCATTATGAATTGTTTCATTTTCTGGTTCATCAAAGTCAGATAAATGATCCATAAATTCATCGTCAATAGAATCATTGTCATCAGAGGTGCTCTCATTCTGTTGTTGAGCACAATAAACTTTTGACATCCTCCAACGTGTTGTTCTTGGAACACTTACTTCCCCTGATTGCCATTTCTTGTAGCAACCAATTCTAGGCATCTAAAATAAAAGAGACGAGCAGAAAAAATTAAACTTTAGCTAAACAAGATTACCATCAGAAAGACAACAAGAGAACCTATTGTGCTTAACCTAATTGAGCTTTAGGGTGATATATATATATATATATATATATATATATATATATATATATATATATATATATATATATATATATATATATATATATATATATATATTCGAGGGACTTTAGAGACCCCTTAAAATATTTTTTATTCAAAAAAATTTTAAACCTAGTGTTTTTGTATTAGATAGAACACATTTAGGGGGTGGGAGCAGATTAGTTTCAAAAATGTTGTTTTTTGGGACACCCTAGTGTGTGTATATATATATATATATATATATATATATATATATATATATATATATATATATATATATATATATATATATATATATATATATATATACATATATATATATATATATATATATATATATATATATATATATATATATATATATATATGTATGTATGTATGTATGTATGTATATATATATATATATATATATATATATATATATATATATATATATATATATATATATATATATATATATATATATATATATATATATATATATATATATTTATCTATTATGTTCAATTATCTACAATAAAGAAATTTATAATAATAAACTTTTGTGAAATTATAAAGTTGAATATGTATTCGCTTTAATAAAATGAACATACTGAACAACATACCTGTGGTTTTAGAGATTGAGTAGAACTTAAAATAATAGAAACTGAAACTGTAGATACAAAAAAAAAACGTTTACTTTATTACAAAAATTGGAATAAAAAATTTCAAGCAGTTATATCTGTCAAATTTCAAGAAAGTTTTAACTGTTATCAAAAGCTATATCAATATTGAGTTATAAAACGAGCGACGTTTTTGATTATTGAAAAACGGCGCTAAATTTCCACAAAAGTTTTAGATCGCTGGAAATAAAATGACGTTTTTTGTTAAACTTCCAGTGAACTTCCAGTGAACTTCCAGCGAAGTCGTAAACTTTGCGGAAAACCCAGCGAACTCGGTGAATTTCCAGTGATCTTTTACATTTCCAGTGAACTTTCACTGGAAGTTCGCTGGGTTTTTTTGTAAGGGTATCTTCAAATGGTACAAGTGCCGCTGATACTGATAGTGGTTTTGAAACTTGCTAAAAAAATTAGCAAAGATAGAGTTTGCATGGAATTTTCAATGAATGATATTCTTGACAAGTGGGTTTCTTTCTTAACTAGATGCAAGGTCAGCGTTTAAGCTGAAACTTCACTTCTGGCCTCAATTTTCAAGATTGGTAGTGTTGATCTAAATACAGTTCCTGTATCAAAATATAAAACAACCAGGTGATCACCAAAGCAAGGTTCATGGCTGATTGTAACTTACTTAAAATGAAGATTGCTTAAAAGATTAAATCAAACTTAATTAAAAGTAATAAAGATGTGTTCAAACTGTCAACTGACTTTATTGTCACATTTTATGGAGCACACTTTTTCTCCTAATGCAGACCATGCTCCGTCACATGATTTGGATGATTTTAAGCTAGCTGATAAAATGATCATCAATAAGTTATATATATTCAAGTATGGTCCCTGGAAAAGCAGCTCCATGTTCCATCATAGTTGGTACCTGACCACACAAGCTAGTTATTCTTTCAATAGCAAATAAACATTTAGAACTGAAGGAAAGAGCTAAGCTAGCTCAGAAGCTATTAGGTTTTGATAGTCCACAACCTGATGATTTTGATAGAAAACAACCCCAACCTCCAACTCATGTGTTTTCCATGTCAGTTTTGTCAGAAATTATCTCCAAGGTATCCTGGCTGCTCTTCACTTACTTAGGAATAATTAAGGGAGTAATCAGCACACAGATGAAAGATAACTTTGAAAATGATTCCTAAAGACATTTTTAACATCAAGTGGGGATTCTAGCAATAGTAAACAACAGGGCTGATCGCCATGTTAAACGTGCGTTAGGTTTTGTGACCGAAAGTCATGACGAAGGTCTTCTAGAATACCATGCAAGATGTACAAAAAAAAACAAAAAGAGGTTAGCAAACACATGGAAAAGGGGATTTTATGTCATTTTTATGTGATTATAACAATTTTTTTGTTTTTAAATGTTGTGAATGGCCAATTTGTTCAAATATTAACTCTAAAATGAGAGATTTTTTTTTTCAAACCAAAAATGACCAAAGAATGGACAATTTCTATTATTCAATCCATTAATCAGGGACGTCGTGAGGTGGGGGTAGGGGGATAACTATTTTTTACACTATTTTTTACCCATATTTGAACCATTGTAAATAAATTCCAATGAAATTTTTTAAACAAATTAAATACACCATCGTTTCAAAATCTTCTAGTGTCGACACATTGTCTAAATGCTAGCCCTAAACATAACTAAAAAAGTCTCCTGAATTTTTATAGAACAAAGCAAATAAAAATAATTTTATCTCAAAACTTTAGAGACGATAATCGAGTAGTTTTAAAAAAAATTAAATTTCTAAAAGGAAATAAAATTTATAAAAGCATTGAAATAATCCAAAATACAAAATGCATGTGAAACAAAAAATGTTTAAAACTTATTTGTTATTCTTGTTTATTTAAACATCGTGAAGATGAGCACCGATACTTCAAATTTAACAAAAAGAAACCGTCTTATAATAAATTTTAATTTATAAGTGTCAATTCACTGCCAACAAAACTTTAAGCGCTTATAAGTTGAACTTTTACAGTTTATTTATGTTTGTATAAATAAATATTATTTTCCTCCTCCGCTTTTACATGCATTTACTTTTGCATATTTTAAGTTTATTTTAAGTTATTAATTAATATTTTATGTTGTTTTTAAGTTTATTTTTTGTATTATGCTTAAATTTTAAAATGTTGTTTTAAAGTGTTAAATAAATTCTTTAAATTCTCAGAAATAAATGTAAAATGAAAAGAAAAAAAAAGGTATAATTTTTGTAAATAAATATAAATAAAAATATTTGTAAATAAATATTGACATTTGAATAGAAATAGACATTGATTTTTGAAAAATTGTTAATTCATATCAAAAGTGCTAATTGATAATAAGGCCATGCGGTTAAGGTTTTTTTCGGTTCGGTTTTTTTCGATTCGATTTTAAACTTAAACCCATCGGTTCGGTTTTTTTCCGGTTCGGTTTAAAACAAAATTCGGTTCGGTTTGGTTTAAAACGATTAAAAACAAAATATGGTTTTAAAGATAATTATTTATATATATATTTTACAACTTTAAAATATAATTTTTTTAAAAATACCCAATTATAAATTAATTTTTATTTTTTTAATGTTTTCTTTTATGTAAACAATTTTCTCGACATTTTCAATGGCCAATGTGGTTCTTCTGGCGGTTACGACATTACCGGCAGTTGAAAAAACTCTCTCTGATGTTGCAGAACTTGCTGTTATACATAGGTATTTTTGTGCATAATCAGATAGAATTGGGTACTGTAATTTCATTATTTTCCACCATTCTAAAACATTTGTTTTTTCGTCTGCTGTTTCGGCTCCTAAATAATGCTCAATTTCTAAACTCAATTTAGTTGTCGTCGAAGCGCTGCGTGCTGAAATATCTTGTTTTAGTCTTTTTTTAAGCAACTCGTGGTGATTAACTTTAGTATTTGGATTGCTTTCATTGTCTATTTTACTACTTGTGATTGGAAGTTTTTCTTTTTTTTTTGCTTTTTCCTGCGTCAATAATGCTTCTTTTATATCATCAATTTTTTTATATTCAATTAAATGCAGGCCTTTGTAACGCGGATCTAAAAAATTAGCATAACAATTAATCAGCTGCTCAGCACCATTGAGAGGATATCTTTCCTGTAGTTCACTTATCAGCATTTTTATAGAAATTCTTGTTGCTTTGTCTTTGTGATTTTGCTGGGCAAGTAGTTCTTGGTGCAAGGAATATAATTCAGGTATTACATCTTGAATTGTTGGTCTTTTATCAGCTGATAAACCTACTGAAATGTTGTAAATTTTTTCAAGAAACGGCATGCTGTATTCTAATGTCTTCCATTGATCATCTGAGGGGCATGACCTTGCAAATTCTTCATTTGATTTTGCAAGTGTTTTGATCGCTTCTTTGAGTTGAAGGACTGACTTTATGCACATGTACTCAGAATTCCATCGTGTTGTACACGGAGCAATCAATTTCTTGGCCTTAATTCAAAGTTCTTCGCATGTACCTTGAAGCTTAGCAATAGAGAGATAACTTCTATGTGCGTGTGATGCTAAATCTGTGCAGTTTTTAATTGCTTTTGAAAGTTCAATTGAATTTTAATTGCTTTAAGAATAACTAGCTGGATTGTGTGATCGTTGCAGCGCAACTCTAAGTTAATTTAATCACTTTCTTTAGCAGCTAAAACAATGTTGCTGCCATTGTCATTAACGCAGGCTCTGTGCACTTCTTCATTTAAGTTCAAATAAGCAATAAAAGTATCCAGGTTTACTGCGATTGCTACCCCAGTGTGTCTACCAGTAAATGGTGTGCAAGCAATGAGAAAACTCAATAAATTAAAATCTGAATTAATGTAGTGAATTGTAAGACTCATGAAGGAATCATTGTTTCGACTTGTCCAGAGATCTGTTGTAAAACTAACTCCAGTCACATTTGGAAAATCTTTGACAAATTCTAGTTTCCTTAACCTTGTCATACAACATTGGAAGTTTATGACGTCTAAATGTTGATGCAGATTTGACAGTAACTTTATTATTTACTTCATCGATAAATTCTTTAGCTCCTTTATTATCCAAAACTTCAAAAGGTAGACCTAGAGTGCAGACAAACTTTGTTAAATCTAAGTAAAAATTTAATTGCTTTGGATCATTTAACCCATATTTTTGATTTTTTAATATACTACTTTCAATTGTTGTTGTTTTGTCGTCTTTTTTTATATCAAACTTTCGTTTATTAGGTGCCTCTATGGTTTTTAAAAGATGTTCCTTCCAAGATGTTTCATGTTTGGTTTTAACATCGCTGGTTATTGTTGAAGTACTGCCACAGTTTATTTTGTAAGATTTAAAGCAAATTTTACATTTAGCTTCAAATTTATTCAGCTTTTCAAAGAATTGCCAAATACCACTTTCTTTCGGCATCTTCAATTTTAATAAAGTGTAAATTGCTTGTATGACCGGACTAAAAAAAAGTTAAATAAAATAAACATATATACATATTTGTCTTGGTCAAGTAACAGATAACTAAGTTGATAACAAGTAGTATAAGATTAGAAATTGTTAAAGTTAGATTAAAGACAAAGTAAATCACAAATTATATTTAAAGTATATTCACAAATAAATTTAATTGAAGGCTTATTCAAATTTAAAGTTTACAATTGTTTGTATGTTTGTCAAGCTATTATGAAAAATAAATATATGTTAAACAGTAAAACTTATTTGTTTTATTATTTATCTAAATTAAAAAGCAACGTTCTTATAATAAAAATATTATACAATATATTTTAATTTTTAAGTAAAATAAAAAATTACAACAGTTTAGAAAAAAAGTTCAATTTACTCACATGTTACAGTACAATGGTATCAAAAACTGTTAATAGCCAATATTCTTCATGGTCCGCAACATTTGATATAGTTTTGCGGCAACTGTTTACGACTATTTTGGAGTTATATTTACAATCTCATCTTTTTGACTTATTTTTTTTCTGTGGTTTAATAATACTAAACTTTCATAAATAAAGTTTAATAAAAAAATATAAAATTAAGTTTTAAAATTTTTAAAATTTTTATATAGGTTTTTCAGCTTTTTTCCATACTTTATATAAGGTTACTTTCTATATATATATATATATATATATATATATATATATATATATATATATATATATATATATATATATATATATATATATATATATATATATATATATATATATATATATATATATATATATATATATATATATATATATACATATATATATATATATATATATATATATATATATATATATATATATATATATATATATATATATATACATATATATATATATATATATATATATATATATATATATATATATATATATATATATATATATATATATATATATATATATATATATATATATATATATATGTTTGTGTGCCACAAAATTTGAAATCAATTTTTGAAAGCTTTTTTCTCAACCAATTTTGCTCAAATTTTGCACACTTAATCATTTTCGATGACAATACAAGGAAATGGAAAAATTTGACCAAAAAAAGTTAATTAAGTTAACAAAAATTTAATTTGTATTTTCCCATAAATTTTATTTATTTGAAATGAATTGCGTATTACGTCACAAAAATCATTGATTTGCAAATTATTTGCGGTTTCGAAGACATTAAAGCGCAGCGATTCAAAACCTATTGTTTTTTAAGTCTTAAGTTATTAAGTTAAAAAACAAAATTTAGTAAAAACAGTTTTTTAAATTTAAAAAAAAAAAAAAACAGTAATTTTTCCTTCTACAAAAAATTACAAAAAAAGAATTTCTAGGCCCAATAGAATTCTGCTTGCATAAAGCATGGATTTGAAAAAAGAATTTTTTTTTGATATACTAGTTCGGTTTCGGTTCAGTTCGGTTGATTATTTAAAATATTTATATCGGTTCGGTTCGATTCGGTTTTCTTAGTTCGATTTTAACCGAAAGAACGGTTCGGTTTGGTTAACCGCGCGGCCTTATTAATTAGTTGTTGCATGCTGCAAAACAAGAAGAATAGTTGAAATGAATTACAAGTTACTACATTTTAAAAGAACATTAATTACAATTTTTCACTTAAGATTGAATCTAAAACAAATAATGGAAGCAAATGAATTGTATAATGGATTGAGGGAATTTCAGCTAGATTACTCCCACTTTATTATTAAGGTTGTCTGAAAATATAAAACTAAACGCGCTCACAACTGACATTAAATATATAACTATTATACATATTTATTTGTATTTTACAATTATTTACATATACATTGTAATTTTTATACAGGGCATATATACTAAATTGAAATTAACATTGCATTGTTAATTTTCAATGTAAATATAGTTGATTCCAAATGCATTGTTACATTGCAAAGAAAACAATAAAAATGCTCGTTGTTCTTAGTTCATATTTGTTTAAAAACATTCAACTATTATATATTTAAAAATATTGAACTTTATTTATAACGAAAACATGTTATTTATTTAACATGTCTTTAATGATAATAAGAATAATACTGTTTTCATCTGTTGCAAAGAAAAAAAATTAAAAATATTAGAAAAATTAAAAGATCCGGATGTGTCGGATACATACCGGATATGTATACCGGATAATTCCATAACCGGATATGGATATTTCCATATCCGGCCGAATATGCCGGATATATTGAATTTCGGAATTTAGCTTGTTTTTTTTTACATACGATATCAGCTATACTGGCAATCGGCGCAATAATTAAAATTTATATCTTGCTTCCTTAAAAATAGATATTGAAGAAATCCAACCCGTAGCCATTTTTTTAAATTTTTTTTGTTCTTTATTACAATATTTATTTAAATATATAAAAGAAATGAAATTACAGATAAAAAATTCTTTAAAAAGAATAAAACTTTAACAATATTTAATAAAAAAAACAAAGAACGCGGACACTCGAAGAAGACCTTGTCTTCAAAAAAGTCTTGTCACCAAAAACCGCTAAAAAAAATTACATGATGTTACCGTACAAAAATAAATTGCGTTACATGCAAGTAAAATAAAGTCAACTTATAAATATGATCAAAATACAGTAAAATTCATATAGCAACATATTTACATACATTATATACATACATTATATCATACATTATTATCATACATTATATCATACATTATTATCATACATACATTATATCATACATTATATCATACATTTATCACATACATTATATACATACGTATTTACATAAAGTTTATGTAAAATATTACAATAAGCTCAAAAACCCGTAAAAATTAAAGTATATTTATATACACATACTCACAAAAATTGAGATTCGTCTAAGTTTTAAAAGTATATAAGTATACTTTCAGAGGAAAAATTGAGTCTTTTAAGTTTTTTAAGTTTTTTTTTAAAAAGAAACACGTAGGTTCTTGAGAAATATCTTTTGTAGTATTTAAAACTATTGCATAAAAATTGTCCGCGAAATGAAATAAAAAACTTTCAAAATTAGTTTGAGGAAATGGTTGTCTAATTAAACTTTTATTCCTTAAGACATATTTATCTATATCTCTTTACAAATACAAGTCGCAGAAAGAAACGGGCGATAAGTTGTTTTTACATTTATACATAGAACAAAGAATATTAAAAACATTTAGCTCGTATATATTGAGAGCTTTCATTCCATATAAAAGCGGCTTTGCATGAGCAAAACGGTCCTTGAAATATCTCATAGCCATCAGCCACAACTTTCATAATTATACCTCAAAATGACTTCCTCCACACTCTACAATTACGAAGTCATTCTTTTCCAATAGAATATTATAGTATAGTATAGTAATATAGCAATTGACCACCCTGGTCGCTAAGCTCTTAAATTTTTTTCGTCTAATTATTTGATCACCCTCATAACTGACTATAGATGGACAGTAAACAAACGATTAATAACTTTTAATTAGTTTCAAACTAATTAGTTTCAATTTAATTAGTTTTGAAAAGTGATAAAAAAATAAAACTTATCCTTTAAAACTAACCTTTTTTGCGACGTTTCCTAAACAAATTTTAGAAGAAAACTTAAAAAGTTCGACAAGAGCGTAGCACATTAACATTTTCAGCCATCCTGGTTCAAAGCTGCCTAAGGTTTTGCCGCGTTTTCGTGTGTACAACCAAATGATAAGAGAGTAGCTTCCCCCTGTTTTTAAAACCATTTTTCAAGAGTAAGGTTTTTAAAGAGTATTTCGAAAATTTTCTTTTAAATATTCAACTATTGGCACATGCTAAATTACTCCCTCGTTTACCTTAGTTAACCTCGATTACCTTAGTTAACCTCGTTTAGCTTATATAAATAGCAAGTGCATAGATGACAACTTTGAACTCAGTTTATTGAAAACAAAAATGTGTTTTTTATTTAAAGGTAGCAATTTATGCTTCACGTAGTCAGACGTTTATTATAATTATAACAAAAAAGTTTTTTTCGTAGAATGATGTAGTAGTTAAAATGCCATTATGTATCAGCCAAAGTTTTCAAGAGCAACAATAACACAAATTCCTATTAAACAAACTTAACTACAAAAAATTAGGTACAGAACATGGCAACATGAGAAAACCGCATTAAATCTTTAAAGTTATAAAAAAAAATTAATGCCAACTTTTGATTATCGAAGAATAATGAAAATTTTTGATTTAAAAATCTTTAATCTATTAAAATTTTAACAGATAGCGTAGATTCATGATCAAATCAAATGATACACGATAATGATACACAATACATGATCACACACAAACACAAACATACACACACACACGCACACACACACACACACACACACACACACGCACACACACACACGCACACATTACTTTACTTACTAATAAAACATAGCTTAAACTTATTTGAAGCTTTCTTTAAAGTTATCTCTCTTTTGATTGTTATAGCATATATCTTTATATATGTTACAATATTTAACACTATTCAATAAACAAAAAATAGTACAACTTTACAAAACGGCAAATAAATGCTATAAATCAAAGTCAAGGAGATATTGCCACAATGTAGTTTTTAATTATAAATAAAACTGTAAAACTTGATATGATTTTTAATATTATATAATTTGAAGTTTAAATAAGTTAGACATTTGCATACACTTTCGTTCGCATTTTTTAAGATAAAAAGTGCTGCGACTCTTTCTCGCCATTAACTTGGGTGTAATGGCTACCAATCACTGTCAAACACTCACCAAATGGTAACGGCAGCATCAAGTTTAATATTAATATAAAACAGATAAAATCTTTTTATTTATTTACTAATAATATTTTATTAGGTTTGTTCATTATTCAGATTATCGATTTTGTATTATACAACCTCCTTTCGCTAGTATACTCTTAATTTACTCACGTCCCCTTAACGTTACTCCTGCCGCCAATGAGTTTATTAAGCATCTACCAATGTGTTTCTGTTTGCTTTTTCCAATGAATTCTGCTGAAATTCATATAACTTAATTTTTTCTAGAAGCGGATCATTTAAAAAAAGATTTTTTGTATGAATATTGATAGATTTTTTACCAGCATCATTTTGTCATGGCCGGCCGGTTAAATAAAAACAAGACAAAAATATTTTGATAATCATTACATGTGTTTATAAAATAAAGTTCTTTCTTGAAAATAAAATATGAAATATAAAAGAATTGTAATAAAAACATTTTGCTCATTCCTAGACCTCTGTATTGTTTTAATGTGCGCAAAATCAATACAAATCAAATAATAACATATATGTAATTTCTAACATCTCTGAAAGTTCTATTCGTGCCATACTGTAGTTTTATGAAGCACATTACGTGCTTTACAATATAATATGATATTTGCATATAGCATATTGCATATAGCCTACTATATTTTCTAATTTTGTAGTTATACTTTTTCCAAAGTTTGAATATCATTTTGTTGTTCTGTTGTTGTTTGCATGTATGATAAATACATGCAAACAACAACACATAATGCTGCAGCAACCGCCGTTATTAATTTTTAATTTTGTTTTTCGTAAATTTTGTATTATCTTATAGTCAATTCGACTTATGATGTAATAATTGATGTTGTTTACCAGTTTTTAATTTTTGTCCCAATTTTTATGGTTTTATTGATTTATTGACATATAGAAAGTGTGGTTACACCGTGTGTTACAATGGTGTAGTAACACCGTCAGGGTTTTTCAATTCTTTTTCTTAAAAAGTGTAGTGCAAAGATTATTCTATCATTCGACAAATTTCAATGCTAGAAGAACTTTTTTGTTAGGTGCTATTTTGGCGCTTAGCAAGTTTTATTTGGGACAGATTTTTCATTAGATAACACTTATCATTAAATAAATTTCAATTTTTTACTTTTGTTTAAACTTTTAAATGCTTCTTTCGCGATGGGAATATTTTCAGTATTCAATGACAATTAAAAACAAATTTTAAAGTTAGAATACATATTCATTAAATTTTCAATTAGTCTCAATATTTATAAACTGTTTACAGCTTTTTATAGTATACGAGTGTTACAATAGTGTTCATTGGCGCGACAATAAACACTATATTTTGTGACAATATCTTATTTTACTAAGCTTGCGCCCCAGCATAAAATTTTCATAGCCTGATGGTCTCAATCATTAGAAAACCATAGTATTATGTACTTGAGCGAAAGGAAAGGGAGAAGAAAAAAATACAATAATGTAAAGTGTTAGTTTTAAAATAACATTTCCTTTAAACACGACAAGTTCCCAAAACACGGCTACACACGGATTTTAATAATATAAACTTTTTTTGCATAAATCCTATATAGAGAAAATAAATAACCTGGTTTTTTTTTTTTAATTTTTTTTTTATCGAGAATTATAATTAGACAAAATTTTGAGAAAGAAAAATAATAAAAAATATTATAAGTATTAATAGTAAAACTATTAATTAACTTTCATTATTTGAATTTTAATTTATCTCTAGACTTCTTTCATTTTATTTTATCTATAGGCTTCTATAAACTATTTTTTTTTTCAATGTAATTCAGTCTATTTATTCAGTTTGTGTGATATCCGTATATATTTGCGTCAAATGATAATTTATAATTTTTTTTTAAAGGCTTCCTAGAAAAACACCCATAAATCGATCGAAATTTACGTTATGAACGGCCAAAAAAACACGTAAAAACCGATGTTACGTTAACACTAACTTTGAGTTAAATGTTGTTCTTATTATATATTACTAAAAAAATATCATTATTGGATAATATTTTCTTATAACTCAAAAAATAATTTTCTGGGTCGTTAAACCACTTAAAAAATAGTATAAAATAATAATGCCACTACATGTTTATGATATATTACATATTAGAAGGTAACAGCTAATGTATAGTAAAGACAAAAAACTAGGCTGAATTTTCAATAAATCTATAAATAACTTATATGCAAATAAATAAATAATAATATAAACAAACTTATACAAATAACTTATTCCCTGTGTTCTTATGAACAATTTTTTACCTCACATGAAAATCGCTACTCATTTTGAAAATGAAACAAAATTATTTTAAATAAGTACATTTATCGCGCGTGAACACGCGTGTTAATAACATTTGTCTTAATAATATCAAAGACATTTATAAAACGTGAGCCTTTTTTATTCAAAAAGAGCTCACAAAAATGATCAAAAGTTTTGAAGGAATCTTTTTTTTTCTCTCTTTCTTCATTTACATTTTTTTCTCTTTTTGTTCAGTTATTCATTCATTGCTCAACTGAGTAAAATTTATTTTTAGATTTGTTTACTAATTATTAGATGGAGTGAATTGAAAGAGAGTTTGTGAAAAGGAAACTTCCTGTGAATCAAATGCAAATGAATAAATAATGATTTCATTCAGTGATAAATATATAATGTAATATTTAATATAATAATGTATAATCATATTGAGTGTCTTCAAATAGCTTTTGGCAACATTGATTGCAGTTCACACAAAAATAACATCCTTAGATATATTTTCTACAGTAAAAACTACGTTGTTTTCATTGAAAAGTATTTGCAATCAAACTTTGCACACTCCTGCACTAATGAAGCGAATTTTTTAGTTTGTTTTATAGCAAAACTAAAGGAATGAACTTGGGATAAACTCGGGAATCAGTCGTTTACCGTCAACATTTATCTTTAATCAGGAACAACATTTGTTAACGTATGTTAAAATTAAAAAAAAAAGAAAAGATATTTAATTAATTTTGTTGCTTTTGGTGTTTACAATTAGTAATACTACCATACTTTTACTTTCAGGTTTGGAAACCGCAATCAGAAATAACATTTAATAATAGTTTGGAAATCAGAATTAGAAAGATAACTCATTTATGGAATCATTCAATATTAGTTCTACAAGTGTTATGCCAAAGTATGAATACTTTGAAATGCCAGCTACGAAAGAATTTCCTTCTTGGTTTTCTATACTGTTTGCTAGTATTAATGGAGCAGGATTTTGTTTAAATACGTTGTCATTGTGGTTATTAGCAACTCGAAAGTTTGTCTACCGATATAAAATTAACGCATTCATAGTGTCACTTTGTGTTTCGGATTTTTTAGTGTCTTTAGGAAGTTTTTATTTTTTAGGAACACTAAGCAATGATAACATTTCCGCATTTTCCAAGCGACTTGCAATCATAATATTTAGCTTTTCTCTAGAAACCTCGCTGATGAGTATTTGTTTCTTAAGTATGGAAAGATTTGTTGCAATTTGCAAGCCGTTTCGTTATAGTGAAATTTTATCTAAAACACGGGTGACCTGTATTCTTATTTTAGGATGGATGTTCTGTCTTGCATTACTTGGTGTTCAAGTTCTATTTGGTTTTGTTTACAAAAAACATCGATATTTCTACATTAATTGGATAGTTTTTATTTGTTTATCGAGCTCGTCTATACTAATAAATGTTGTTGTTTACACATATCTTACTCATGAAATTCACCGCCATTCCTTGCATATCAAGTCATGCTCAATATCTTCGCATCCAGGCGACTTAGGGGAGTCAACAAGTGATTATACTGCTTCGGATTCAAAAACCGAAGTCACTCTTATGGGCAGCAGTTGTAGTGCAACGCCTTCTCTATTAACTAAACAGAGACATAGTTTAGATATATATTTAGAAAATCCAACAGATCGTTATCTTAAACACAAGGTAATAATAGCAAGAGCGGAACAACAAAAACTCTTACGTGCTGCGATGGAGAATTCACTTTTTGCTCGCAGTAGTACGCGGCGTAGGAATACAGTACGCCAGCAACTTATTAAAAGGGAAAGACGTTCTGTTTTGTTATGTTTTAGTATTGTACTCGTATTTTCCATAAGTTGGCTGCCTGTTATAGCATTTTGTGCTCTATGTGTTATTTCAAACTCTTGTGATAAAAACGACCAGTTACTTTTTATTTGTTTATGCTTTGTTTCCTTAAATTCATTATTAGACCCAATTTTATATTTTATACTTAAACGAGAGTTTAAGGACTTTTTATTACGGAAAATATGCAAAATGTCTTCCAGATCTACATCGAGAACTGCTAATAGTAGTTTGCACAGTGGAAAAAACAGCGGTTTAATATAAGAAGCATTAGTGTCATGTGATTTAAAAAGAAAAAAGAAAAAGTTATATATAATAAAAAAATTATATTTTCTTGTTATCTCATTACATAATATATTATAAAGTATTGTATCAGTAAATATTTTCATGTTTCTACATGAATACTCGTTAAAATTAAAAATATTTGTAAACCTAATAATTATTATTATAATTAAATATTCTGTATTTTCAGTTTTCTAGATGTTTTTTATATATTCTATATTACTTGTACATATCAGATTGTGTACACATCCTGCATAGTCGTCTGTGAAACATCTATACGACGTCTTATGGACGTTGCAAATCCGTAGGACGTCCCAAAGACGTTCAGCGGACGTTTTGTGTCCGCTGAGTATTATGTTTTTTAAAAGACTTACTCGAAAAGATTCCTTTAAAATTACTTATATAATAGAGTTTGACTTTCTTTAATTTAAACGAATAAACAACAAACAAACCTTTGTTTCATATTTTGTAAACTTTTTAAAAGAAATAATAGTTTCGACAACTCCAATTAAGAATTATCCATGTAATTTGCTTTTTTTAAAATATTTATTCGCATTTTGTATAATAAAGTTTATAATCTTTTTACAGAAAGTAGACTCTTTTACCCTAAACGTGTTGTCCTCCACAAAATTATTTGCATGAAACATGTAATTATATAATTAGTCAACCAAATAGTCAAATATGATTTACACTATGAATATTTCAATAGGAAATTCAGTTTACACTATGAATATTTCAAAAACAAAAATCTGTCAAAAAGATTTAACTTTATATATCACTCTATACTTTTAGAAAAAATAAATATTATGTAAATAAAAGAATATATTATCTTGTATTAAAAGCTATTTGACTATTTAAAATAATATGCAGTCAATTCGGATTATGCTGCATTAAATATTTTGTGCATTTTTTTCAATTTTGGTTTTTATAAGGGGGAATTTCAAGGTTAAAAAAACACTTGTTTTTGATAAACGTATAAATTGCACAAGATAAAAATCAAACGTCTGCAATATACATATATAATATTCTGGCTACCTCTGTATTATAATGCATTAATTCATTTTTAGGGGGAGGGGGGGGGGTAATTGTATAGAGAACCGACTCAGATTACACTCCTAAGACCTTTCTTATTCTTCTAAACTGGATTTTCTTTCTTAAGAAGAAAAAAAAATCCGGTTTTCTACATAATTAAATTCTTTTTAAATGTGTTTTTTAAATTGAATATATGATCCTGCCCTAAAATTTTATTTAAAATGT
Organism: Hydra vulgaris; assembly: GCF_038396675.1. Taxonomy (NCBI): domain Eukaryota; kingdom Metazoa; phylum Cnidaria; class Hydrozoa; order Anthoathecata; family Hydridae; genus Hydra; species Hydra vulgaris. The sequence continues at coordinate 33,266,374 of NC_088929.1, forward strand.
TCAACGGTTTTGGATTAACAACCTATTTCCTAATTTAGAAAAAAGTGCGACGCTTTGTGCCTTGGTATTCTCTTAAATTTAAATTCTAATTAAATTTAATTGTATTTGCTGGTAATACTAATTAAATTTAATTGTAATTAAATCTAACTAAATTTAATTGTATTCTGATTAAATTTAATTGTATTTCCTGGTGATACTAATTAAATTTAATTGTAATTAAATCTAATTAAATTTAATTGTATTCTAATTAAATTTAATTGTATTTGCTGGTAATACTAATTAAATTTAATTGTAATTAGATCTAATTAAATTTAATTGTATTTGCTGGTAATACTAATTTGTATATTTCCAAAAGTGATATTAATTAGCTATATGTGGAGAAGAAATCAAATGAATGTAAATAACTGGTTCAGAGCTAACAAACTTTTAACTTACGATGGTAGACTTAATATACGTTACTTTATTAAAAAATAATTAAAAAAATGAGCTTCCGCATGCTAATTAGCCTTTGTAGTTTAGTTTTTGTTCAATCCCACGTAATGTTTTCATAATAAATGTATCTATAAATTATGTAGGATTATTCTAATTTAAGACTTTTAGTATTTTTGCGGGAATTTGGTACGTCATACTTGTTGTTTGCTTGTTTTTCATTCTATGTTTTATATATAATTTACAGCAACCAGCTGAAAAAATGTCTACCAAAAGTGATATAATTATTATTAGAATATTAAAAGTCGTATTTTCTCTAATTATTTTACGTTATTACTTATCGAAAACGTTTCCTTATTTATATTAATTTATTTATTTTGTCATTTAAAATAAGCTTTACAATGTTTTTGCAACATAAAAATATAACGCGTAAAAATTTCGACCGGCAGAGGACATGGTCTTATCATCCAGCCCCGTTAGTATAACTGAAAAATACACCTGATAAAAACGAAAAAGAAAAAATAAATGAACGCAAGAACTCTCTCAACAGTCCTGTCTAAAAACAAAAAAAAAGGAAAAAAAATTATTTTTGAATGATTATTAATACTTTTTTTTTATTATTAATTTAAAATTTTATTATTTATATTATTAACGCATTATTACACTTGTTTATATTATTTATTTATACTTATATTATTATTATAATAATAGATAACAAAGAAATCGAGAGAACCCAATCAATAAAATTTTTAGGGAGACTTCTCGATGATCTCAAAGAAAAGCGCACATAAACTGTTAAACACTAAAATCTCAAAAAACAATGGAATTCTCTACAAAGCTAGCTCTACACTGTCTTCTCGCTTATACAATGCTATTATATATACGCCATTGTGGGATGGGTAAGTACCCATAAATCCAAATTGGCTTCGCTCTACCGAAATCAAAAAATGCTGCAAGAATAGTTTATAATGAGGACAAATTCTCACATACATTTTTTTTTGTAACTTTTTTTTTTAACTATTTTTCAAAATTATTTTTTGGCAATGCTGACAGTTTTAAACTTGCCAGAATACAAAAAAATAAGAATATTTACGATATATATATATATATACATACATACATACATACATATATATATATATATATATATATATATATATATATATATATATATATATATATATATATATATATATATATATATATAAGATAATGGATAACAAAATAGTTTTTGGTTTATCATTATCAGAAAACGCAATATCTTTTCCAAACAATTGCATTCAACTGATAAACCATCGTATTAGATTGTGTATATTTAGTTTATATTAAATTTAGTTTAGAGATCGTTGCCTAGCATTGAACACATCTTAATTAAACAAAAATTCCTTAAAAAAATTTCTTCAGCACAACATGGCAATAAAGACTCATAAAGCGAGTAGAAAAGTAATGAAAAGTTTTCGCGGACCTTTTAAATTTTATTTAAAAATTTCGCAAAAACTTGCATTTTTTTATTCTCTTAAGCTGGCTTTCTAATTTCAAACAATTAACAACATGAAAAAAGCAAGGTAGCATAAAATTTCTTGGAGTTCAAACTGAAACAAATTTATGTTGGTGATTCAGACTTAAGATTTTCACTAGTTTACTTAAGCAATAAGAACATTTTTTATTGGCTTCCTTAAGTATTTTAACTAGATTAAGTAACTTTTTGATTCGAATTTCATGTGTAAAGCACGATTCCTTTTTATCTACCATAATTCCTATGTGTATTAAATAATATTGCTAGTGTGTTTATTATTTATAAAAAAAACTTATAATTAAAATGGAATATTTGCTCATTTCTATCTTCGTAGGAAAATGCGAAGCATAATGAGACAGGGTGGCCAAATGAGACAAACATTAGCCCATCCCATTTTGATCCTCATGAACAAATTTTATTACGCGGAGTGTCAAATATATCCAAGGTATTGTTTACATGATGAAATTTTTATATTTTTATTTTGGATGACTATTTATACCCGCGCCACTTTTTTAAATTTTAAAGTTTTAACATTTTTTAAGTTTTTAAGGGCATTTTCAAACAATCGGCGCGAATAGAAATTTACAAGTCATTAACTATATAATAACATCATTACAAATCCCAGCAAACACAGATTGGTTCAGAATTAGTCAATATTTAGTCGAAATCAGTCGAAAAATAGATAAAACGTTTAGCGACCTATTATTGACAAAAATCGACGCTAAATTTGAAATGTATATTTCAAACTTTTCTACATATACGTTTACTAAACGTCAATCTAACATTTAGAATATCGACTTACATAAGTCAATATTGCAAACCTTTAATCGACCTTAATTAAACGTAAACATTCATATGTTTAAAATCTACACTTTAAATCTTTTTATAAATACGTTTATTAAACGTCGATCAAACGTTTAAAATATTGACTAGTATAAGTCGTTATTCTAAACGTTTGATCGACGTTTAATAAATGTTTATTATATCATAATATAGTAATATAGCCATTGATCAGAAGACTCACATAACAGCGGTCACGCGGTTTAAATAGGCATAATTAAAACGAAATAAAAAACTTATTAAAAAGTTATTTTTAATTGGCTAAATAATTAAATTAGACTTAAATGCGTTTTCAAGATTCACTTCCTTACAACGACTGAAAGCAAAACGACTAATAAATAAATAATAAACGAGTGTTGGGTGCGCCATTTTAATTCATCGAAGTTAAAAAGCTCTATTCGCGACAACCTACTTTCCTAAATGCCAACAAATCATTGACTCCGATGTTTTAGAAATTATTGATGGGAACATTGACACAGTTAAAAAATGTGAGTTGCTGGTCTCTCGTTATGAAAGTCCTGCTGCAAGAACTTTTTTTCGTAAGTTTTATAAACAGTATAAATTCATTTTGTAAACACTAGTATAATTGTATAACAGTAGGTATTCATCTTTGCAATAATCAAAAGGTTTAATAACTAAATATGTGTTTTTTTATTTTAGATGCATTTTAGCTTAATTTAGTTACATTTGCTAAATTGGTGAAACAGGCTGATAAAAACCACTGCATATATTATGTCGCGACATTACTAACTTTTTAATGTCAAAAAAAAACATGGATAGGACATGAAATTTCGGAAACTTCCATTAAGAAAATCCTCTATATGTAAAGTTGTTCTGTTTAAATCCAATTTGGATTTATGAATGTACATTTTAAATGCTAACTATTTTACCCTAGTTTTTTGCGGTTACAAATCAGGTTACGAAACAGACGCTCAAGATACGAATGTAGAAAATGATGTTGCACAAACAGGTGCAAGATGAATAAGCGGTAGGCGGTATTCTAGGAAGATTTTTGATAATACATAAAACAGAGAAAACAGTGATCCAAAATATTTGTTTATGAGTTTATTAATTTTATTTGTTACCTTTGACTAATGAAATTAAATTTAAAAAATAGGGGAAAGGCGCCTATGATGGCATACTTAACTTTGAAGCTTCATTATTCAGTATCCTGAAGACCAATAATAAAAGTTTTGATATGGATACATTCCTTGTTACATCTAGAACAATAATTACTCTGGGAGTTTTCATCAGTTTCATTTTTTTTATAAGTTATTCTTATTGTAAAAAAAAGCACAAGTATGCCATCATAGACAACCACTGCTCCTATGATGGCATAGGGGAGGATGGGGCTAGTTAGGATCGAGGGTAACTTAATGATTTCATTTAACCTTAGAGTCTTCCCTCAGAAAAGCCAGAAATTACTCGAAACCATCCTAATTTACCATTTCATGCTACACACCAGCATTGTAAAATTTTGCGCATGCGCATAGGATATATTGCGTTTTACGTATTTTTTGGACCAAAAAAAAATTTTGGAGCATCGCTTTCTTTTAACTTTACTTAAAAATAAGTTTTTCTTATAAAAAAAAAAGGTTTTCCCAACTCGTCAATACTTCAACACCCCCAACTCGTCAGTATGCCATCATGGGTAAAATTCATCATTTTCATTAAAACAAGCTGTGTCTGCTTTGTTCAAAAGATAAAATTAAAGTAACTAATCCACTAAATGCACAAAACTTGAATATAAAATGCATGAAAATTTCATTTCTGCACAGTTAATAGTAAAATCACAATCTTAAATATATGAAGGAAATAAAACTACAACAGCACATCCCAAAATCGATTTTTGTTGATTATAAAAACAATACTTGTGCACAAGGGACGTTTTTTCACTAAAACTAATGTAAAGTCAGTATAGTCATGAAGGTCTAATCATTTTTTTACCAAAACCAATTTTAATGGAAATATGACCGGTATGCCATCATAGGCGCTATGCCATCATAGGCGCCTTTCCCCTATTTGATAAAAATTGTTACTATAATATTTCCACTGCAAAAAGCTTGATCATTTAATTTTTTTAATTATCGAAATATAAACAAGTATAGTACACAAACATTTTTTCTCTAAATCTCCATTATATGAAAACATTTTATATAACAGAGCCGTGACCACCGGGGAGCCTGGGGGGTTTAGGCCCCCCAAAAATTTTTAAATTATAATTATTAGGGAAAAACATATATGTAAAATATTTTTAATAAATATTTTATCCTCTCCCTCCTTTAAAAGAACCATAGGCCTCCTTAATATCAAAATTGTGGTTACGGCTCTGTATAAGTTCATAATTTTATATATAGTTTTATAAAATAAAAGTCTAGTATAAGTAGTATAGTATAAAAGTTTATAAACATGTTATAATAGTTGTAAAAAATATAAAAAAATAAGTCCAGGTCTTTTATAACTATATCTTATTTTTAAATTTCATTACTTTTATAACTATATCTTATTTATAGATTTCAAGACCTATATAGCTTTTATTACTAATATAAAGTTAAAGAGTTATAACGTAATTTTAATTTATATTAGTTTTAAAACTTAAATAATTTGAAATTACGTTAACTAAATCAAAGGAAATATTAGATCTGAAAGTTTAATATACTTTTACTTAGACTAAATCTAAACGCTTTATATACATTAATTAGACTAGATTTAAACGTAAATTAGACAAAATCCAAACGCTTTATATACGTATATTAATCCTATAATAGACGTCTAAAATACGTTTGAATATAGACATTTTATGGACGTTTATTCTAAACGTTAATCAGGATTTCATTCTAAAACCGATACTCGACCAAATATGAACGTTTTGTCGAAACGTTGTTTTGACGTTTAATAGACGTATGCGTGTTTACTGGGATAATAAAAGGTTTTTTTATCTATACTGATTGTGCGCATTTTTATTACTATTTTTTTTGTTAACTGCCCAGAAAACACTGCTTTTTCAAAAAACGTATCATGTACGTTCAGTTTACGTTCTGAATGTCGTAGACTTTTTTGGAACAAAAACATATTTTTTTTATATAATAGATTGTAAGTTATTAATTTAATTATTATAACATTAATAGATTATTTCTTAGATATTTTTTAACAATTTGATTTATATTTAGTTTTAGTATATATGGAATATTAAATTTAAAAAAAACTTAGACAGTATTTTTTTATATAGATAATTTTATCAAAACTGTATTTATAGTTTATGATAAAACTATAAATACAGTCTGAATGAACAAAAACAAATTAAAGTTAATTTTAATTAACAATATTGTTGAATAAAAATACTTAAAGTATTTAAGTCGATACTTTCTATAAATTTTACTGTTATTGCTACAGTTATTACGAAAATTAATTTTGTTTTACATTTCATTTCTTTCGTATACACAATATACATTATGTATACAATCTATATTGCCATTGTATATACAATGACAATATACATTGTATACACGAAGACAAAAAGTGTTAATATAATATTTATTATGTTATGTTAAAAAAAGCAATAATATTGTCATTGTATATTCTATGAAAAATAAAGATGTATGGATTAATAATAAAAAAATGCATTCTGAAAGAATAACATTAACATAAGTCAAATTCTATATCTATAATGTATAACTTTTCAGTTGTTTGGTTAATAGTTGTTATATTTAATGACTCTTTCTTTTTAATTTTTGGTGGTATTTGGTTTTGTTATATGTTTATACATACAAATATATAACAAAAGCAAGTATATGTATTATATAGGTAAGACATGCACGAGAGTATTAATACATCAATTAGAGGTTTGGGTTGGAGCATCAGTTTTTATTAAAAAGTATATACTTTTAAAAATATATATTTTTTAAAAGTATATACTTTTAAGAAAAAATTGCTGCCCCAACCTAAACCTTTAGTTGATGTATCACTACTCTTGCGCATTTCCTAACTATATAATATATATATATATATATATATATATATATATATATATATATATATATATATATATATATATATATATATATATATATATATATATATATATATATATATATATATATATATATATGTATATATATATATATATATATATATATATATATATATATATATATATATATATATATATATATATATATGTATATATATATATATATATATTTATAAATTGATAAAAAAGGCAGCGTATAACTATTTTTAAAATATATTTTAGATATGATAATATATTAACGATATTTCATTGACCTATTGTGGTCAGCGTCATCAGGTGATGAAAAAACGTTACAAAACAACATAAAACCAACCGTTAAAAAAGAAGACATTAAAAAGCGTAAAATATAAAAGCCAATAAAATAATATAATAGTGATGTCAGTTAATTTTTTGTCAAAATTGGTCCCCAAGTTTTTGTTTTCACATTATCCCTGTCATCTCTATTTATCTCGCGTCGAAATCTTGCTTTATTTATCTCCAGGGATTCTCTAATTTTATTTTATCCTGTATTCTGGAATGACTGCCAAGGTTTTAGGATTCAGCCAATCAAAAGTAGCATGGCATGTTCTAGAATGTTCCGTGGCTCTTGAACTCGACTATTTTTGATTTTTACAGGCTCTTTGGTGTTCTGCACTCCTTAAATTTTCTTTTTGGTCTCACCAATATATATACTTCCACATGAGCATTTAAGCTCTTAAACACTATGTTATTTACTAGTATGTTATTTAAATTGGGAGGTGAAGTAAATATAACTCTGATGTTTTGTTTTCTTAATTCTCTTCGGAGTTTAGGGCAAATAACAGGTATCCAAAGTAGTTTAACAAACTACTTATTTAATTGTTTAGATGTAGTATTTTTTAAAACGCGGTCTAAATAGTTTTTGGTTATTTTAATAAGATTACTTTTGTTATAGCCGTTTTCTAAAATGTATCTATGAGGAAATCAATTTCTTGTGATTGTGAAATTATATATATAAAATAGTTTTTCGTATATCTTGTTTATATATATATATATATATATATATATATATATATATATATATATATATATATATATTTATTAAAAGAGACCGGATAATAAATATATATATATATATATATATATATATATATATATATATATATATATATATATATATATATATAATATATATATATATATATTTATTAAAAGAGACCGGATAATAAATATATATATATATATATATATATATATATATATATATATATATATATATATATATATATATATATATATATATATATATATTTATTAAAAGAGACCGGGAAAGAATTGCTTTTGCATGAACACAAGAAAAGATTAACATTTCATTTTTCTTAATAGAGGCTTTGTGTGAGTAAAATTTTCGCTAAACTTTATTAAACATGCTATAGTATGCAAGTACTCAATGGGATAGTATTAATAGATGCAAATTTTGATCTCTTCATCTGAAGCATATGTACATGCTTCTGATGAAGAGGTCTAAATTTGCATTTAATAATACTACTTATTCCCAATAATAATGTAATATTTGCATACTTAGCATAACTATAAATAAAAGAAAATTGAATTAATGTATTAAATTTGCAGTTGGATCAATCACATTTTGCAATATCATAACAAATGCAGTTCAGCAGCATTTTTGTGTTAGTTAGTGTAATTGCAATGGATGTGCAGTTAAACCCACCGTAATTTGCATTTTTTTTAATCTAACAGCATTTAAAATGTAATATAAATGCTTTTTGTTACATGATGCAATGCATTGATTCGCAGTTTGACCAACCGCAGTATGGAATAAATGGCCCAACAAAAAGGTATGACTGCTGTATTAACGGCATATGCGTAGCAGACATTTTAAAATTATTTTTGCATCACAAGTAATCTAATAGTAGAATGATAACAAATGTTTAGTATATAGAGTGAATCTTAGGAAGTTTGCGTATAACTGTCTTGCCGGTTTAAACTAAAGGTTAATGGCCTAGAGTCATACTAGTGTTCTACTCCATTCTCTCTCGGGAGTGTTTCTGATTTGCAGATATAAGAACTTAAACTCTTGCATTAAGAATTTTTATTTGGAATAGCTGGAAAAATTTTTTTGCAAATGTTTATAGAGTTGGAAAAACTATCGGCAAAAAAAAAACAGACGATCTTATCTAAAAACGTAAACACAGTTAACAGAAAACCAACAAAACCCCCTGACAAAATCACGGCTGTTAACTCACTGCTGCACAGTGAATCGCTTTATCCGTAAGAACTTCTGGGAGCACCTTTAAAACCACAAAAAATAAATAAACATTTAAAAGGTTGTTAAACTCTCCTTTATCTAGTGCAAATATTTGTCAATAAATATTGTTATATTTGTTAGTACGATATGATTTTTACAACGTCAATTTTTATTTGTTTATACTATGTACTCTACTGAAAGCGAAGTTTTGAAATTGTATAGGGGTTTGGAAAACGTCTGATGATAAATGTAGCACTATGCTGGGGTAATCCATAAAGGACAAGAAAGTCAACGACAGCAAATAGTCAACCCTAAAATTGAAACTAATAATATAAAAAACGAAACAACAAACTAGTAAAAATAGAAAAAATAACACTAGTTGCTATAAGTAAAACAATTAAAGTAAAACAATTAAAGAAACAGAAACAGAAACTTTTATAGAAAATAGTAAAAATAAAAATAGGTAGGAAACATAATGTGGTAACAAAAAAGAAATAAAAAAGACAAAATAGAAAAGAAAAAAATAGAAATAGCCTTAATAGAAAAAGTAGTAATTGAAAATTATTTGGAATATGGTTTAATAGATCCCTATGAAAATAAAAAGGAAAACAATCAGAGTCTATAAAATTGCAAAAAAACAAAACATCAAACATTGAAAACTCAAATAATGACCCTAAACCTAAAAGCAAAATTTAAATTTAAACAAAAAAAATTAATAAAAATAAGAAAAACAAAATAAAAATATAAAACTAGAAAAGCAAAATAAAAATATAAAACTATAAACACAAAATAAAAATATAAAACCAAAAAAACAAAAAACAAAAATAATTTTAAAAATGGAGGCAAAAATACTTACTTAAATGTTAATTGTCAAATGATCATAAAAAAAGAAGTAAAGTAATATTTTTCAAGTACGCAATTCAATATTTTTATGTATGCAATTCAATATTTTTTATGTATGCAATTCAATATTTTTTAAGTATGCAATTCAATATTTTTTAAGTATGCAATTCAATATTTTTTATGTATGCAATTCAATATTTTTTATGTATGCAATTCAATATTTTTTAAGTATGCAATTCAATATTTTTTAAGTATACAATTCAATATTTTTTATGTAAGCAATTCAATATTGTTTATGTATGCAATTCAATATTTTTTATCTATGCAATTCAATATTTTTTAAGGATGCAATTCAATATTTTTTAAGTATGCAATTCAATTTTTTTTAAGTATGCAATTCAATATTTTTTAAGTATGCAATTCAATATTTTTTAAGGATGCAATTCAATATTTTTTAAGTATGCAATTCAATATTTTTTAAGGATGCAATTCAATATTTTTTAAGGATGCAATTCAATATTTTTTAAGGATGCAATTCAATATTTTTTGCTTTCAAGAAACACACTACACAGATGAGATTCAAAGATGGAAAAATGGGTGGAACATAAAAACAGGAGGATGTGCTATATGGAATAATGCTACCAATAAAGAACGTGAGGTTACAATACCAACAAAAAAACCTAATCATTTCTTATGTATCCCAAGAGAAACATGTAAGAATTATCGTAACAAGCATTATTTGTAAGAATTCCTTACTAAGAATAATAAATGCATATTGGCCAAATAAACCCCAGGACAAAGATTTATTTTTTGATTCCTTAAAAAAAAATACTCAATATGGTCGAAAATCTAGACATAGATAGGGCGGAGACCATACAATAACAACAATAGACTTATACATAATAACCTTAAAAGGTTTTGCAAAAAATATGAATTGATAAATACCTGCAGAACACTTAGAATTTAAAAAGTGAATTCACTTATAATCAGATGGAACAGCCAAAAGAAAGGCAGAATTTATGCCTTTAAAGCAAACTGCCTGTGTTATATTGACAATACAAAAATCAATGACCATAAAGCTGTTATTGTCACTATAAACTGGAATCATTAAATAAAAGGAGACCAGGATACTGGGACCTTAACTTAATACCAGTATCTTTCAAGATAAATTTTTGAGGAAAACTTGATAAAAGGTTTTAAATTACTTAGAAACCAAAAAAATCAATATTGCTGTCATAATCAAATGATGTGAAATGGTTAAATACAATATCAAAAAAACTGCAATCCAACGACTGAACGAACTAAAAACGGAAAGAAAACTGAAAATTGAAATTCTAACTAATTAAATTACAAATGAAAAAAGTATATATATATATAAAAAACAACGACAAGATAAATGACTTAAAAAATAAGTTAAAGTTAATAAAAGACAAAAGAGGAGTATTTATAAGAACTAAGAACTAAGATTTACAAGAACTAAGCAAACTTTAGTAGAGGAAGGTGAAAAAACCCTCAAAATTACAATTTCGACTAGAAAAAAATAACAGCAACAAAAAAAAAAAAAAAGAAGGCGATGTAACTTACAAGAATACAATTAAGATAATAAGAGTAATAAACATACTCTAAATAACGAACAAAACCTTTAACTTAACTAACCGTTTTCATGTGAGGAACTGCTACATGTTGCAAAGTCACTAAATACAGGCAGAACCTCAGGAATAGATGGTATTCTAGCTGAATTCTATTCAAAATACTGAAATATGTACGGTCAAGATTTAACGGATATTGCTAATCAAAATCTATTTGACGAAAATAGAGAAATAACATGGTCACAAAATACAACAATAATCGGTCGTTATCCAAAGAAGAGGCTTTATCGTCGATGAAAAATTGGCGTCCTATACCACTTCTTTGTGCAGATTATAACATCACGACTAAGGCTTTAGCAAACAGTCTAGCAAAAGTGTTACATATTATCCTAAAGTCATCACAAACATGCTCATTTTCAGGTAGAAATATCTTATCAAATATATTTCTTACAAAAAAAATTATTGTATACTCCAACTAGAAGAACCTCAAAAGCATAACATTCTCACTCAAACAAGAAAAAACATTCAATAAGTTAGGTCGAAACTTTCTTGTTCAAGCCCTAGAAAAAATAAATTTGGGTTAAAATTTTATTCAAACCTTTAAAAATATTTTGAAAAGTTCAATAATAATAAACAACGGGTATCTTGGGGAACCATTTAATGTAAGAAGAGGAGTGAGACAAGGAGACCTGATCTCTTTGATGCTATATCGCCTTGCGGGTAAAATTTTGGCTATTGCAATAAAATAAAAAAACAAAGTTGAAGGTATTATTTTACCTGGATTAAGTGTAACACTAATAGTAATGCAATACGCGAATGATATACTGTTTTTGAATGATATAACTGTTTTTGAAATGTTGGAAGATTTTGAAGAAACTAATCTAACCAATAAATAGAACCAAAAAATAATAAAACTAACTAGAACCAAAATAGAATAAAAAAAAAGCCCTAGCGCTAGAAGGATATAACTACATAAATATAACAAACACGAAAAAATCCCAGTTAGGGATGGCAATCCCGGGATCCCGAAATCCCGGGATTACAGACAAATTCATGATCCCGAAATCCCGGGGTTAGTCTCTAAAATTTCCCGGGATTTCGGGATTGTAATAAACAATAAATAAAAACAAAAATTGATTAAACTTAATTTATTTATTTAAAATGTCTAAATTTTCGCTATAAAATTTGTTGAGCTGCTTATTCTCCATGCAATGTTTTCCTTTTATTTTTTAAATTCTTAACGTTGGCGTGATTGTCACAAGTTCTTTAACATTAAAAGTTATCAAATATGGAAGGTATATTAAATAAACTTTATTTATTAATTCGAAGTATAATTGTTTTCACATAAGTTCATTTTGAATTATGAATAAAGATAATTAGTCAATAAATTGCTTAAAATATAACTTTTTTTTTTCAATAAGATAGAAATTAGCCTAATATCATGACTAACTACGCTGAATTCAACAGCACAAATCTCATATGGAAACATTTTTTAAAAGGAGCAGATGAAACAGCCTTATGCAAAGTAATTACATGCAAAAAAATATTAAAAATTGCTGGTGGTTCAACGAAAGGTCTTCATACCCATTTACTTTCCATACATAAAATTAAATTAACATCGCAGGAATCAAGTTTATCCACGACACCTTCAACTTCAAAAGAATTATTAGAACCGAAAAATAAAAAACCGAAAATCACAAGTTATTTTCCAACAACATCGAAAAAAGATGAATGCCTACCTGAAGTATTTGCCCGTATGGCAGCAAAAGATGGTATATCATTTAATACAATTTGCAACTCTTCTGATATACGAGCTGGGTTAGTTGCACGAGGCTTTAAAAATGTCCCAAAATCACGAAACACTATTCGAAAAATGGTGTGAGACTACTATGAACAGGTTAAAAAACTAGTTATAAAGGAAATAATTGATCAAATATCAAGAGGCTTCAAGTTTTCCTTAACGCTTGATGAGTGGACTTCTTTTGGATACTGCAGATACATGAATGTGAACGTACACGAGTTGAAAAGTTATTGGAATGTAGGTTTGATTCGCATTTTAGGATCTATGCCAGCAGAAAAGTGCGTTTCACTTCTAAACGAAAGACTAAACAGTTTTAAAATAAAACTTGAGGACGATATCATTGGTATTACCACGGATGGTGCAAGCGTCATAAAGAAACTTGGAAAAATTATAGAAAGTGATCAACAACTATGCTTTGCCCACGCTCTACAGCTGGCAGTAATATCAGTTCTTTATAAAAATGACCCCAATTACTTGGAAATCGATGAAATTTTAGATGATGAGCACACTACCTTTGCAAGTTTAGAGAACCACAGTGATGAAGAAAAAGATAATGATTGTATTAATGACTACGCTTCTGAAGAGGAAGATTGTATTCAAGATTCAAATAATTCATTTTTGTTTAATGAAACCTCTGAGGTTACTATTAAACACCAAGTTTTTGGACCTGTTATAACAAAGGTCAGGAAAATTGTAAAAATCTTTAAAAGGTCCCCAACCAAAAATGAAAATTATTTACAAAAGTACGTAAAAATTGAGTTTGGGAAGGTCATCCATTTGATTATGGATTGTAAAATCTGATGGAGCAGCTTATTGCTTATGCTTGAAAGATTTGACAAATTAAAATATTGTGTTAAAAAGGCATTTCTAGATTTAGAATTGGATTCCAAAATTGACGATTCAATTAAGATGGACGAAAATGAATATAAAATTGTATCTGATTTAGTAGCACTTTTGACTCCTGTTAAAGCCACTGTGGAAGCACTTTGTCGACGAGACGCAACTTTAATTACAGCTGACATTGCATTAGAGTTTATGTTGACCAAAATAAAACAACAAAAATCTGAAAGCGGTAATAAACTGTATGGTGCTTTGAGTCATCGAATTAAAGAGAGGAGAACACCATTAAGTAGCTTAGTTTATTATCTTCATAATGGCCAGGTTACATCAACGAAAATCACAGATGTTTTTGTACCAAATACAAGTAATCAAAATAAAAAGATTTTGGTAAGCATGATAAAGCGTTTTCATCCCGCAGATATAGCATCAGCAGCAGACAGCAGTTGTGATGTTCAGCTAAACCAGGTTTTAAGAAGCGACGAAGGTGATAAGAAAGTCAAAACAATTAGTGAACAATTAAACGAAGTTATGGAAAAAGGATTGATAGCTATACGAACAACACCTATAAGGGTAGAAAGTATAACTTCTAAGATTCAAAAAGAAATGTTTTTATTTGAAAGTGGTGGCACAAGAGGTGATCACCTTCAAAAAGTGTATAACTATATTCTATCTATACGACCAACAAGTGTAGAGTCTGAACGAGCATTCTCAGCCGCTGGGTTTTTATGCTCTAAAAATCGAACACGATTAAACGATGAAATGATGGACGCTTTGAGTTTTTTAAGGTGGAGCTTTCAAAACGAATTATAACTCTTATATATTAATGTATACTTATATTATTTTTAAACATTGTTATTTTGTATTATCGTTTAAAGGTGTTATTTATAGTTTAAATTACTTTACTTCATCAGTTAAATTAATCATATAATAGTGTTTGATAATTAAAAGTTCTTCGCAGGCTTTATCTTCTATGATTGTAAGTTTTTCATTCAATCCCGGGATTTCCCGGGATTTCCCGGGGACAAATTTGTAATCCCGAAATCCCGGGATTGAGAATTTCCGGGATTTTTGCCATCCCTAATCCCAGTCAACTGGGCAAACTTAACTGAAAATCCTTGGCATAAATTACTTTACTGATATAGCGTACACTGCCTTAAACAACTTGGAGATATCCGTGAATAAGTTTGTGCTTATGCTTAAAAATTAAATTATAAAAATGTACAACTGAGATGCAATCAAATTTTTCTGAACTCCTTGACGTTGTCAAAAGTCTGGTTTATTGCAAACGTGTTTCCAATCAATAAAATTGTGGGGAAAAACATTAAAAAGACAATACCAAAACATCTTTGGCAAACTTGCTCAACCCGTTAAACGTGATATCTTGAATATATTAACTGTTAAATGAGGTTTGGGAATCCTCGATCCTCTAAAACAAAATATTGCTTTAAAAACGAAGCACTTGTCAATATAAAAGAGACCTTGAACCCCCATAAACTATACTACCTACAAAAATATTTTTTCGCTATTCCTTTATCAAAAATAGCAGCACACAAAATCGACCAGTAGAAATTTTTTAATCGAAATAGTTTCCCAAAAGCCATAAATGATCCCCCATTCTACTACCAAGACATAATAACAACATTGAAAAAAAACTTTGATATCAAGAAGCCCTTACAAAAAAACAATAAAGAATATTTTTAACATAATATGTAATAAACAGAATTTTTCCCATATAAAAAAAAAATTCAAGCAAAATGAGAAAAAACTTTGCAAAAAAATATACTCTAGGATACGAAATTTCAACGCATTTGCACAAGTTACATGTCAAAATACTATTTGGAGACTACTACATTAAAGTCTCCAACGCTACAGAAAATCAAGTCACGGAGAAAATATAGATGGCACTGAAAACCAACGCACAGATCATGTAACCATGTAGAAACATCGCTTCATCACTTTATCTTGTGTAAGAAAGTTAGATCTGTCTGGAAATATTTTCAAAATATCTACAACAAACTGCAACCAGGTAAAACTTTCAATACTGTCCACAACTGTGAACAACTCGAAAAAAAGGCAATATTGGTCTGATACTGACCACTATACTGACAAATAATTTAACATCAGAGTTATGGAGGTCAAGAAATGCAAAATATAAAGAAAATAAACAAACTTCAGTTAAGAAAATTAAAGAAAACATAAAAAAAAAGAAATCAAATATATATGGCATGCTAGATATTCATAACATATAAAAGAAACAATCTAGAGAACTTTCATTAAATATTTTCCATCAACAATGTTATGAGTAAAAGTATTTGAAATTAATTTTTAACATTTAAATAAAGATCAAAGCTTCGGCTTAACAAAAGAAAAAAAAGTTGCATCAAGTAAAAAAATCAGGTGGAGAAGCTGGGTCTTAACTTAAAACGTTCTGAATAGCACAGTAAAACTGATAGAAAGATTCTTTAAGCAGAAAAGCGTGTTCTGCGTATGGCAAAAACTTCTAATATAGGAAAGGGCTTTGCTTATTTGTGGTCATCAAATTATTAAAATAAATGAAGAAAAAAAAAAGAATTTTTTTATATAAGAATAAAATAAACAATTCTCAGTTTTTAGTTGGTAAGTTTGTGAATCTTTTTTTTTGGATAGGGTAACTTTATCGATCCAATTTCCATAAAATTATTTTATGACTCAAATGTAATATAGACTAGAAAATAAAACTAGAATTCGATTTTGGTCAGAGTAAATTTATTGAACTTGGTGAGTCTTTCATTTATAAATAAGCATCACCTTATCAGTACAATATTGCACAAAAAAATAATTATTAAAAAATTTAAACGTATTTCATTGTTTGATCTAATTATTTCAAAATCAAATTCTTGTTTACACAATTTTGTAATTTTGACATTTTTTTTTGTGTATTTCAGTAATATATTTTTTTTTTATATTATAGACTGAAAAATGGCCAATGATGTTCATTATAAATGTTCTAGTTTTAATTATCATGTTAATAAGCTTGACATCTTCTAAAAATGTAAAAATTCTTCTGAAAGACCAACACCATCTCAAAAATTGAAAATAAAACTAGAAAAAGAAATTGATAAATTAAAAGCACAAAAAACCAAGCGAAAATTTTAAGTAAGGAAAATGATAAACATAGTGAATTGCTGAAATGACACAAAAGTTGAGATTACGTATGTAAAAAAAAAGGTAGTGTCCAAAAGAAACTATATCGTATGAAAAATAAATTAAACAAAGGAAAAATTTTTTGCTTCTCTTATAAAGAATCTCTCTTTTTTGGAATGAGAAATTAAGGGACTTGTGACGAAATACTATTAAACAAAGAAAACATCGACTCAAGTTGTTATATTTCAGAGAAAGCGTTATTTATATGATATTAAACTGTGAAATTTCTCTCCGTAAGTAAAAAAAATCAAGATTTACGCGAGAGCCGGGGTGCTGCTGTTTTTTGGTGGAGCAGAAGCCGGAGCCGCAAAAATCGAGCAGCTCTCGTGTTTTTTTAAAGGAATAGACTGTATGTTTTTTTTTTGTTGCAGACAAATTTTATTCATACATTGTTTAACTAATTTGTTGAATGAATTATTTATGGAATTTTTTTTTTGGAAATATTTTTTCTAACAGTTACAGTCTTGCCAAAACGTAATAAAAATGAATATTTTAACAATTTTTTACTCAAAAAAATACTGTCCTAGTAAGTAAGTTGATTATGTAGGGATCAAAGGATATTCGTATCTTTAAAATTATACTACCCAGTGGGCACGGGACGCACCAAAGACGTCTTTTAAACGTCTTTGGAGCGTTTTGAATGTCATTTGAACGCTTTCGACGTCTTTTGAACGTCATTCATGGGTACCCAGTGGGTACAGGACGTAAGATAAACGTTTTTTAAAAGTCTTTTGAACATTTTGAACGTCTTTAAAACGTTCAAAAGACGTCTTTTTTAGGTACTATGCCCACTGGGTAGAATTAGAACTAAAATTAAAACTCTAGTTTTGGGCATTGCATACCGAGGACCAAATATATGGAATAGTAAATATAATAGAAAATATAATAAATAAAAAGTTTAAGTGTATGGTAAAGTCATAAAGTTCATTTAAGTTTCTAATAAAAAAAGGAAATTTTTCAAAATTTGAGAATCATTTGTGCTTAAAGGGATCCCCAAGTAATTTTAATTATTTTAGTATTTATTTTATTTGATCTTTTTTTGATTTACTGATTAGCGCAGCAGTTTTATGCAGACATTATTAAAACTTTGATTCGGCTACTAAAAGCTGTAGAATGACATTGTTTGGACTATCAGAGTTGATTTCCGCTAATACCGCATTAAAATTGAGTTCTTTAACAACAACGTTGTTGATTGGTTTGTAATATTCAAGGCACAAAAGACATGGAAAAAAAGCGTACATAGTTAATTTTTTTTTAAAACAATATACCCAATTTAGGATCAGTAAATGCCTATGGGTATTTACTGAACCTAAATCTATGCTGTAGTGTTTTAATTAATAGTAAGTTAAAAAAAAAATTAAATAAAAAGATAACTGTTATCTAAAAGTTGTTAAAAATAGAAAAGTTTAACAGCTGAACAGAAAAATGAATTTGAGGATATGCAAGCTCAGGAAGGACGTGGGTTTTTAGTTTACTCTGTCAAAAAAAACAACGTCTTTGTAAATGTTGTTAGTGCGTAACTACGCCCTCAGTACAAGGTAAAAAAAATCAGACTAGGGGTGGTGGGGGTGGTAAATTAAAAAAAAAGCTTTTTTTGGTAACTTTAAAACATAAATTAACATTTAAGTCTATTATTTTAGAACTTATCATTTTATGCCGTTAGAATCATAAAAAAATGTAGCAAATAGTTAGCTAATAAAATTATTTAAATTGCGCTACTCAAAAAACTGTATTTTGGCCAAATTTTAAGTGTTTCTAAATCACTGTGCAGTCATATTTGTTTTTATAAATCACGATGGTAAATTATTTACTTATTGGCAAATACATACGCACAAAAAATTATATATTCATGTTATATTTCTTTATATAATATTATATATAATTATTATTTATTACACTATTATTATTTTTATGTAATTTAATTATTTACTTTTTATTATTATATTATTTATTATTATTGTTATTAATTATTAATATAATTACTGCGTTTATCTTTGACGTCAATCAAAAAAAAAAAAAAGATCAGTATTGGTGTTATAAATAAGTTGTTGAAAATATTGTTATATAAAATAAATTAATTTTATAGATTGTATTGCAAAGTTAAATTATACTTTAATTGTGGCTTTGGCCTTTTCTCAAAAAAAAATCTTTTTTTCCATCTGTTTGAAGAAAATTAAAGTTCTTTTTTAAAAAACTTTATTTTATAACTTACTAAAAATCGAGTGAAAAACGAGAAAGAAAACGAAGAATTGTTACAAGTTATATATGATATCATTAGTTTTATATAATATTGTTGCTAATATAACTTTTTTAGAGTATAAAAAGTATAAAACTCATATAATGCAGAGCCATTGGTAAACTACTTCACACGCCTCAATTGGGGAGGGGGTTGGCTAGTGAATTTGAGAGGCCATTTATAACTTTTTAAAATTTTAGGGCCCAAATAACAATTTTTTTTTTTTTTTTTGTTTTGTTTGTTTGAGAGAGGAGGGGTGGGAGGCTTTCTGACCCACAAGCCACGACATTGATATTATGTATATGACCTGTGTAAAAATTATCAGATCATTAGGCTTTAAGAGTCTTGGTTAATTTTGTTTTATTTTGTTACATTTATTTATTAAGGTGGCACACAACTGAAAAAAAGCAAGTTTTTTGAAAAAAATCAATTTTTAGATTTTTGGGTATTTTGATTCTATAACCATTCCTTGAACATATAAAAAAAAAATTAGTCTCAAAAATGATATAAAAGTTGATTTAATATTATTTTAGTAGATGACACTTGAAAATAAATTCCCTAACAACGCCTTAGCAACCATCAGTCATAGGAGTTTTTCTGAATTCAAAACAGTAAAACACCATCACAAACTTGGTTTTAATTTGTTATACGCAGACTCTTGTTAGTTTTCAGTTTTAAAAGTCATAATTCAAAATTTTATTTACGAACAAGAGTGTTTTTAATCTGTTAATGTTAGTCTTTTATACTGTAACTTTTCTCTCATTTTATACCAAATAATTTAAAAATTGATTTCAATTTAGTTGGAATAAAGTTGTTTTTAAATGAATAAACAAGGAAATAAAACTAAACAAAATTTATCAAGAAGGATAAAACGAAAATGGAATGGTGTTGTTGGAAATAAAAAATCATCTTCTTCTTACATCTTATCATCGACGATGACATCGTCCACAACTCAAGCAGCAAGTAGCTGTTCTAGTGAAAGGAAAATCAAACCCAACTACTCGAATACATTTGATTCTGGAAAAGATAACTATTTTGTTTTTATTAATTTTTCAATTCTTAAAGAACTTATAGCTAAAACTGCATGCAACAACTGCTTTCAGCCATTACTTTTAACAGATGTTGATTCCAGTAGAAAAGGATTTGCACATTTGTTTCAATTAAAATGTGAACACTGTGATTATGTTAAAAGATTTAATTCATCAAACAAATCAATAAATGCTAAATTTGATGCAGTAACAGCTAACTCACCATATGATGTTAATATTCGTGCAATAATAGCTTTTCGAGAAGTAGGCTGTGGTTATGGAGCTATAAAAACATTTTCATCTTGCATGAACTTAAAATGTATATCTGAAAATGGATTTCAAAAATTAAACAAAACTATTATGGTAGCTTATAAAAGTGCTTCAGAGAAAAGTATGTTATTAGCGACTAAGGACTCTAAAAAAGTTGACATTGCTCAGGATATACCATGTGTAAGAGTTTCAATTGATGGTACATGACAGAAACGCGGTCACAATTCATTGCACGGTGTAGTTACTGCGATTTCTGGGGATAAATGCATTGATATTGAAGTTTTGTCTAAGTACTGCATGGGCTGTAAAATGTGGAACAGTAAAAAAGGAACTCCAGAATATCAGTGTTGGATAATTGATCATCAATGTGAAATAAATCACAAATCTTCGTCTGGAAGTATGGAGTCTGCAGGAGCAGTAACAATTTTTAATCGCTCGGTTAAAAAAAATAATCTAATTTATAAAGAGTTTCTAGGTGATGGAGACACTTCTTCATTCAAAGATGTCAAAAACTCAAACCCTTACCAGGATTTTGACATCACTCCAATAAAACTTGAATGTGTAGGTCATGTGCAAAAAAGATTGGGTACACGACTTAGAAATTTAGTCAAAGCACACAAAGGCACTAAAACACCTTTATCAGGTAGAGGTAACCTAACAGAAAAATGTATAAATTCTATGCAAAACTATTATGGCATGGCCATTCGTCAAAATGTCAACAACTTGTATGCTATGAAAAAGGCAGTTTATGCTATTTTATTTCATTTTACCAACTTTGAAAACCAGCAAATGCAACATCAGTTTTGCCCAAGAGGATTGGCAAGTTGGTGCAAATATTGGGCTCTAAATAATACAAATTACAAATCAAAATCATGTATACCTATCTGGATTAAGAATCTTATTTTACCAATCATCAAGGATCTTCAGGCTGATGATCTTCTAATTAAATGTTTGCATGGAACGACGCAAAATGCCAATGAAGCATTAAATTCTATTATATGGTCTCGCGTTCCAAAGCACACATTTGTTAGTAAGTCTACAATTGAAATGGGAACATACTCAGCAGTGCTGCATTATAATGATGGTGCTAATGGTGTATTAGAAGTTTTAAAATACTTTGGCTTGAGTGGAATTGTTACATTAGCTTCGTCAAGTAAAGTTGACAAAACCAGAATTCGACATATGAAGTCAAAGTCAACGGATAAAAGTAAAATGCAGAGAAAAAAAATAAGAGCAGTTAAAAAAGGTTTCATAGACGATCAGCAAATAAAAGAAACAACTGATAGTTACATCTCTGGTGGATTTTGATAATTTTTATGTTGTTATATATTTTTTTCTTATTTTTGCTTTTTTCTCAATATGTATTTTTTTAAACTTTGAAACACATTTTCTCATTAACAAAACAGAATTACATAATACAATTTTCAGGATTTGTTTATCATAATATAATACTTCATTTAACCCTCAGAATTTTCATAAAAAGTTATAGAAAGTGAAATATTGATGTTTATAGTGCTGAATTTATTGATATTTCATATATATATTAGGTGATTTTGTTAGAAATGCAATATTTCATGAAATAATTTAAATTATAAAAATTCCCACGGTCAAACAGGGTGAAATATGATTAGGAAGCTATGTTCAAAATTTTAGTTTCAGTAGTTGAGGCAAAATTAAGTTATTAGGTTTTGAAGATTTACTAAAAACACATGTTTTACAACCCATTTTTGGCCATTATGGATAATAAAATTAATTAAAAAAAAAAATTATCTGTTTTTTATTTTATTTTAATATAAAATAATTGTCATTAAAAAAAAAAAATCAAAATTTTGATTATTTACAAAAAAACTTGTTTTCAGTTGTGTGCCACCTTAAAAACAAAAGTAAAAGAAATAATATAAAAATCTGGTATAAGTAAGATATAAAAGTTTAAAAATCATTCAGACTTTTTTAATAAAAATTCGATCTGATAATTAAGATACATAATCGAAAATGTAAAAACTGAAAACAATAATTTATAACAGACTTTTTTAAAAACAAGTTGCTCTAATAATCTGAAAAAATAATGTAAAATCTTAAAACCGAAAATATTTAATTTATATTAGTAAAAAAATAATAGAAATAACTTTGATATGCTGACTGTCGGTGAAAACAAAGTTCTGTTTATGCTATAATTTTGAAAGCTTCATAAAATTTTAATTGCATTTTTCATCGTCTCAAAATTTTCCAGACGTCATAAACCAGTGGGTTTAAGCGTGCAAATCCCATTTCAGGCAGCGCACAGTGGGTCAGGAGTCGGTAAAACCTAAAATTTGAAGTTTAAATAATTCATTTTCCTTAATAAAAAAATACCAGTTAAATATGTTTAATATAAGAGAATAAAAATGTGTAAGATAATAAATTATATATAAAAATAACAATTGGCCATATAGGGCCGACGAAATTTTTTTGCCACTGTGTTTTCGAGTTATAATAATCCGATTCAAAAGATATAATCATCATTGGTAGAATTATCTACAATTTTTGTTGTTTGTTTATTTATTTACATTGATATCTAACTCCTTGAACTCTTGGTTTATTGTTTATGTTATAAACTTTTGTATTAACTAACTCTTTAACTATAAATTAGTGTTCAACAGATTCTTATTTTTCTGATAACATTTATTCCCATGAGATTAATTAATACTTAAAATATTAGATTCCTAAAAAATCTTTACAAAGGTAAAATAAATAAAAAATTTGATGATTTATTTTACTAATGACTAATATTGATTATAACAGTACAGTATATAATTGGAAAATAAAAAAGGAAAACTACCAATAAAAAGTTTAATTAGAAAAAAAAAAAAAAAATTATCAAAATTAACTTAAATACGATGGTAATCAAAATTGACACCAACGGCTACCCATATATTAAAAAACCGCCTCAGCTGTTTTCAACCTTGATATCTGGGTAATGGAACTTATGAGCATTATCTCTAAACAAAGGCCAGTAAATGTAATAAGTTTACAAGCCAACCAGTAATAAGTTTACAAGCCAACCAAGTTAAAAAACTTGATCAAAAAATATCGGTAATTGAAAAATATATAAAATCAACTCCAGTCCCACAGATTATTATGGTTGCGAATCACGAAATCTTTAAAAAATACACGGTAAGCTCTGATTTATCTCCTGATAAAAGAGAACAAGAGTACTACCTAAGTAAGGATCGAAATGCCCGAAATACAAAACTTTGTTCTGAAAACCTTGAAGCACCCTTTCACTGGGACATCCACTGTGGAGCAGTCGTTTAGATTCGCAGCGCCCTTAACACATGCTCCACCTCATCCAAATAACTCAACACTCCTTACGAAGCACGTTTTAATCATATTTACAACAAACTTATGTTCACTCTGTAATAAAGTAGATACCCTAAATCAATTCCTTGTCAATTCTAACATTGATATTGCGTGTATGACTGAAACATGGTTAAACTATAATGCCAAAAACGTCATCCTTTTGCAATTAAATGAGAACTACAATTTTGCCAGCTCAGAGCGTCAAGAACGAATTGAGGGAGGCACCCTAATATTTGTTAATAAAAGATTCTCAAAGAAAATTGAACATTTTGATCTACCAATTACCAAATCAAACTTACCATTGTCCAAACCTTTCCAAAACTATTACCACGTGGATGCTCATCATGTTTGATAACCTATGCATATATCCCTGTCTGATCAGTAGCTGCACAGGGAGGAGCATCTTTCCAACTTGCACAACTCATTGAACCAGCAATCAGCCGTTGCACTACCAACGACAAACCCTTGATTTTCTTACCGGTTACCTAAATGGATGTTCTACAGATTTTATTTCTCGTTCGCATCAATTAATTAGTCTAAACTCAACTCGAAAACTAGCAATCTTGGATAAAATACTAGGTAACGCACCTAAATGATACATTTCTCAAACTCATCCTGGACTCGGTAACTCTGATCACCTCATTGTTTTTATTTTACCCATCATTCTATCTGTATAAAACATACCTACACCCTCCACATAAAATTACCTACCACTCCGGTAAAATAGGAGATACAGTAGCATTAATTAGAGACACTGACCTCAAAAACTTAGTCGAGTTGCATCATGATATCCAAACTGCATGCACCAACTTCTACAATGCAAAATTAGCTGTTCAAAATTTGTGCCAACCTCTAAAAGCTACAACACTTATTAACCTCAAACCTTGGATGACCCTCTACATTCAAAGCTTATTAAAATTACGTCAAAAATATTTCAAAGTTGGTTCGTACATTGAATGGAAGTAGATAGCTGCATAGATAAATAAACTAATCATTAAAAGAAAAATACTTTATAACAAACGCTACATATCAGGCAACACTGATTTTTGGAATGAAGAAAAACAATGTAATAAGTCTGTAAATAAACCATCAATTTCTGAAAATCTGGCTACTAAACTAAACGATCATTATCATAATGTTTGGAAAGATAAAAATATTCCTGAGACCGCAATCTTTATTAACATAAATGCAGATTAACCTACAAATCACATCTTTACTTACAATAACATTTTAACCCAACTAAGCAAACTAAAGTCTGGATCACCAGACCCTGATAATCTGTCTCCAATTCTGTTAAAATCATCTCGTTTCGAAATATCTGCATCACTTTGTATTCTATCTAATCGACTAATTGAATGCAATCCAATGTCAGATAGGAATGGAAATCAACTCACTTTGCACCGATTCCTAAAATAGCGAACCCACTTTCTATGGCAGATTATCGGCCAATAGCTATCACATCTGCTCTATGCAAAATTTTTGAACATATTTTGTGTATATTTATTGTTAATCATACGAAGCATATCTGGACCACAAATAAACAGTTTGGGTTCCTTCTTGGACATAACACAATGGATTCTATAATTCAAGTAGTAGAAGACTTTAGCTACGCAAAAGACAATAAATTGTCAATATTCGCCATCCTTTTTGATTTCTCTAAAGCTTTTGATATGGTTGATCACACCAAATTGCTCTTAAAACTTCAAAACTTGCTTCCTAGCTGGCTTACATCATGGATTACTAGCTACCTACACAACCGTCGTCAAAGAGTAAAAACAATTGAGCATGTAACCGAGTGGAAATGTATTAAATCTGGAGTCATTCAAGGTAGCGTTCTTTGACCTATTTTATTTTTATTATTCATACATGGAATAAATGATTTTTTATCACTTGAGACAAACCTACAAAGATACGCCGATGATATATAACTTACATCATCTATGACAAAGATGCAAAAAACCTACCTCAATCTATTGTGGATGGCAAAGCGAACTGGGCAGCTGTTAATAGCATGAAACTCAATCATTTAAAGTGTTTCTATTAAGTCAGTACCCTAATAAGTTCATAAAGCTAAAAGTTCATAATACTATTAAGTCAGTACCCTACTTACTAAAATGCCTTAAAAAAATTTGTCACACTCAATTAAACCTACTTCAAATTTCACATTCTGTACAGCGCCCCTATACTCTTGTCTTGCAGTATTGCAGCAAAAAAAAGCTTCAACTAATCTACAATCACTCAGTTAGCTATACCTCCGTAAGTGATTCACTGTCGAAATGGTGGACGCTTTTTTCAAACGGTTGAAAATAACTTTTTGAAAGGAAAAAAGTAAAAGGGAAAAAAAAACATTTATAAATTAAACAAAAATAAAATCAACAAAAAAGAAGAAGAAATGAACGTTTTAAAAGAAAAAAAGAAAAAGAAATATCTGTAAAGTAAAAAAGTAATGAAAATGGAAGTTAAAAAAAAAACGTTAATGAATGATATATATAAAAATAATGGCAAAGAAAGAAAAAAAAACTATTTAAACATCGGGACCACGATCGGCAAATCAAGATTTTTATTATTTTTTCATATATTTCTTTAGTTTTCTTTCATATATTTCTTAGGATTATTTATTTTATTAATTATTTATTTTTCTTCAGTTTTTTAGCGTATATGGTTTTACTTATTATTTTTTGTTATTATTTATTTTTAATGATATATAAATTTTTTTTATACAGTTATATATTATTTGTTTTTATTTTCATTTTAGCCATTTATTACATATGTTTTATTCTACCGTGTATTATTATTATTTTTAATCTTGAGTTTTTTTTTTTTTTTTGCTTAAGGTAATTTTTTGTTTTGTTTGTAATGATTGTTGTGACTTTTGTTTTGATTTTCTCAGTGTTTTTCTGTTTATATTGTATTTATTTATTTGGCCATAATATTTGCAATATATTTTGATTATTATATTATAACAACTATGATTATATTAATATATTTACTAAATATTTATAATTTTTTTAGCAGTAGTCGTTTTTATGTCATCGTTAGTTGTTACGTTTTGTCAGTTTATTACTGTTTGTAACTGTAACTTTGTAAGTAAAAACGATTGCTGTATGAAAAGTATTACCGATTTATTTAAATTATTATAATTACTTTATTATTATTATTATTATTATTATTATTGTTATTGTTATTACTATTATTGTTATTATTATTATTATTGTTATTACTATTATTAATATTATTATTATTACTAAACTTAATTGTATATAAATAAACTATTTTTTTATGGTATTTACTTGAGATTAGTATTTCAATACTATTTGTAAATGGCCGTGAAAATTTATTTTCAGAATATATATGATTGATTGATTGTCGGTATATCTCCCACTTATCATTTTTTAACCTAAGAGAATAATACTCCAGATACATCATAATGAAAAAATTGTAAAATTCATTTATATGGTATGCAATTTTAAATAAATACTTATAAAATATAAATATTTATAAATATATATATATATATATATATATATATATATATATATATATATATATATATATATATATATATATATTTATATATATATACTTTTGTATTATGTTTCAACTAACCTCATTATCTATTATAACCAGCCCAATGATTTGTTGAAACATTTTTATGCTGCTCTTTTATCCTAGATACATTAAAAACTATATAAATAAGTTTAATCATTAATAATGATTATGTGTGTTTTAGTACCCAGGCCATTTATTTAAAAGTACGCTTTTTAAAAGTATTTATCAATACTAATACAAAATTAAAACTGAAAAAATTGAGTTTAATTTTATCGTTAACTTTGTTCTGAAAGATTGATGCGGAGAGGTAAAGATGTTTTCTTTAACAGACCAGGGTTTTAATGCTTTTTCAATTGAAATACTTTATTAAGTTTCTTTATATAAAAGCTTTAGCATTTTCAACAGTTCTTTTTAATGACTTTGAAGCTGTATATAATATTTTATTAGTAGAGTACTGCTAGTAATAGAAACCAATCTTTCTAAATTTAAATGATCGTAGCTATTTTATAAAATCAGAGCCACAGGAAATAAACGTATTGTTTTGAATTCGAGTATATTGTTGGAGAACCTGGTAACTACTATTCTTACATGCATTTTACCTCTACCAGAAAAAAATTATAATTTAAAAAAACATACCACAACGAAATGATTATGAAACGGAAAGAAGCATTATGTACAAAATTAAAGGTTGGGACACCTTTTAAAACAAGCAAAAAATGGATTTCTCTCCGGCTACATTTAATAATTTAGTTAGTTTAGTTAGATGAGTTGTACTTTATAAAATAAAATAAATTGACTAAGAAGATTATTTTTGGTGCAAAGCGCATGTTTTTAATAGCAGATTAAGACTTTTTGGGACCCGGGGCTATTTTAAAGCAAGAAGTTTTATTCTGCTATGGACAAAAAATAAAGCGAGAAAAAAATGGTTCTCTTAAAAAAGCTAGCGCTGATATTTATGTAAAATTTTATTTTATTTTATTTTATTAAAATAAATTCAATGATTTCTTTTTGCTTTTCTTTTCCGCAAACTCAACAATCATATCGATAAAATCTATTGTTTCTAATAATTTCGATTCAATAGCTAACCTATCTGAATTACTTAAACGACTGAGAGCATTGTTGATCGGCGCATGTTCTTTACTTTTTTAAGAAAGGAGTATGATCTCTCAGCTTCGCAATTTGTTATTGTAATAGTTAAAAACAACCGAAATGTTATGTAAACATTTAGAAATATAGCAATAATATTGATGTCAGCAATCCAATCTAAAACATGCAAAGGAATCAGTGTAATGTCACTTTCTGCCTTGAGGTTGCAACTTTAATAAAGGTAAGAATCGTTCTATTTTAAAAATCAAAGTATCTTCTCAATCGTTTAAGTACACTTATAAATTATATTTTTTGCGTTGGCTTTTGACAATTCCGTGATACAAATAGTTAACACTGTGATACTAATACTTAACAGTTAATTGTTTTGTCTTAGAAAATAAATTTAGAGAATATTTATATAATATGATTTTATGATATATAACATATCATAAAAAGTAGTGTGTTTATCAATTTTCGGGTAATTTCAGGCTCCTTGTCAAAACAGAACAAATAATTAGTCGAGCGGTAAATTTTGTATCCTAATTAATCATACATAAGTCCAAATTTTGCACACTGTGTTATTTGAAAATTTAACCAAAGTGGTATAATATAGTCTGTTATATCTCTTTGATTTTACAAATATTTCCAAAATTTCACATCCTTTACCAGAAAAACTCGCATTATCCTAAACTGGTAAAATTTTGAACAGAAGTTACTAATCCATAAAGACAATTTTCCCACTTTACCCTAAAAGCATCATAAAAAACTCTTTTTTCAATCCTCTCTCTACCTAGGACTACCGAAAGCTTTTATGACGCACGGGGCTTGGCACATAGAGGGGCATGACACGTCTAAAAGCATATATAACTTTTAAATCAAAACTTAAAACTTAAATCAAAACCATATGCAAACATATATGTAAATACCCCTGTATTGTTACTGTTATGATGATTTTTTGTTTCATTGTGGCCCTACAGCAGTTTTTTTTATAAATTTTAGCTTAGTTAAGTCACACTCTGCGACAGATACTGGTGTTGCATTGAAATTGTTCAAATTCGCATGCATATAAGACGGAAAATAGGTTATAAGTTTTAAAGTTTATTTCGTTGAAAAGGTTTTTTGGAAAAAAGACTCCTTAAAACTATTAAAATGCAATATATCATTTATAAATTTGTTTATGAGACGATTAGCATAAAAAGGCTTTTACATTATGGAAGTTCTTGATCTTTCAACCAAATGGGCCTCTTGAAGAAATAGTTTATATAATGTCAAAATTAAATTAATTTCATTGAAAAAACTAATTTAGCGCAGTGCTGAATATAAAAAACTTGAACTACTGTTTGAAGATTTCATGGAAGTAAGCAATATTTTTTTATTTATCATGATACCATTTTGCTGCCTTTATTTGTTTTTTTAAATTTTCTGTTTCAAAACTAAGAGGACCCGCAACAGCTTTAGCTAAAGTATTAATCCACGATGAGTGGATGTGAATAAGATTGCTTATTAGGTGCTGAATTGTAGAGATTTGCAATTATTGGTAAAGTCGAATGGAAAAAGCTCTTTACTTCGTCAACAACTTGTAGAGTTTGGTACCAAAAGGTCAGATTTACAATAGTTTTAAAAGGTTTTAAAATGTTTTTTAAGGATTTGAACTACTTTAACATGTTACTGGTAAGCTTGAGATTATCTATGGTTCGACGTATGGCAGCAGTGAATATCCATGGTCAATTTGCAATTAGTTTTATAACAGCAGTGCGAGTCAGAGGCAATTTTAGGGATCTGTTGTGAGAAACAGATCCCCTTAATAATTACAGGAAACTCTGCCGCCATTAACACTAAAGAGATGAAGAGAAATTTGAGCAGCTTTGGAGAAGCACCAACAAGCATATCAAAAACACTAATAATAGCAATTTGACGGAATCAGTTAAAATAATGCATGACTTGCATATTTTCTGGAAGTCCATCTAAAACACGCCATAATGAATACTTAAAAGTTAGCCGGCAAGTTGGTCCAAAATTTGGGAAAACAACCAGACGAAGATTTACTGTGCCTTCTATGCAGCTCTGAATAGTCTAACTACTACAAACCTAGCGTTAATGGATATGTGAATGAATACTTTTTTGGTCTAGAAGGTACTGGAGCAGGATATTTCATAAAAAAATTTAATTAATCAAGTAACAATCAACAAAAGACAGAATGAGTTCTTTCAACAAGCGAGAATTTTATTTTGCAATCAAAGTTGCTCGAGCGTATTATGTATAATATACTATAGAAAATATTACGTTTTATTTTCACCGAATGACAAAAGAAGAGTTTTTGAATGTGTTGAGAAAAATAACGATTGAGTAACTCTTAGGTGTCAAACATAGGGCAGCTTTTAATTGGGTTCGCAGGGGAAATTTAAACTTTGTCGGAAGAGGTAGTTTTAAACCAAAAAAAGTTACTGAGGATCTAATTGAAGAAACGCTAACATGGGTTTGAAAGTGACTGTAAACATTGGTGGCCATCCAATCAAAAAGACAATTTGATATTAGTATCAGCACTGCAACAATCGCCAATTACCTCGAAGACAGGTTGTTTTCATTAAAAAAAATGCGCAAGGAGCCTTCTACAATAAACTGTAATGAAAGCAAACAAAAAAGAGCTGAGTATGTTAGGAACATCAACGAACATATCAGAAATGGTAATAAGATAGTTGGGTTGGATAAAACAAATTTTAACCTTTTTTGTAGCAAAACGTAAGGACAGTTTAAAAAAGCTATAACAAAAATAACTGTTTCAAAAGGTACAAAACATGTATTTGATTGCGGCTATATCAACAACAAATGTCATCATGATAGAAACTCTCAGAAAATCATTTAATGCAGATTCTTATAACGAGAGGATGTTGGCTATGTTTTCCCAGCAAACATATAAACGTTGAATCAACGTCAAAAATTGTTCGCAAAAGATGTTGCGGAAACGTTTACAAAGTATACTTTATCAACATTTTCGCAAAGATATGTAACGTGTTTACAAAATTGTATGTCAAATTGTTATTATTATTATTATTCCTATTATTATTATAACTATATTATAAAAGTTGTTTATAGTTGTACTCATGTAATTCGAATACCTAAAATTCAAAAAATCGTTTAAATCTAACAAAATTATTGGTTCTTTTAGATTTGGTTCTTTCACCTCTTTTAATTCGAATATGGTTTGAGGTCCCTAAATATGATATATTAAAGCTTTAATTTATTCATGAGTAGGATTAAATTCACCGAAAACCGTTTCGATAGGCCAAAACATCTTCGTGATAGAGAATCCAGGGCCGTATTTAAGGGGTGGTTCGGAGGGGCAGTAGCCCCCCTGGAATATGTCAAGGGGGTGCCAAAATTTTTACGGAGACTATAAAAAGTTTTCGGAAAAATTATAAACTATATTAATATTAAAATATAATATTTTAATACAAAATACTAAATATTAGGTAATTGACAATTGCGCAATATTGTAAATTGTTATTTGTTTCCTAATCTGCGGAATATTATTTCGGCCTCCGTCATAGATGAGTATAGCGGCGAGCACGGTCACAGTAAAATATATTATACTTATATAGTTATAATTAATATATTTATAATTGATATTTAATGAATCAAAAAAAAAACTTAGCGGAGCTGCAAACAAAAAAAGAAAATTGCAAATTGAAAATAATATTTCAAAACTTCCAAAAATATTTGATTTTTTTTTAAAACAAGAATTAAAAGGTAAGTGTTTTTAGCAACTGTCGGTTATTAGTTTTATGTTTTATAATCTAGCTCTCTAGTTACATTTAATACATTTTTAAAATAATTATTATTAATTTAGTTAAAATTACATTAATACAATAACTTCATTATACACTTTGTTAGTTTAAAAAAAATTAAGAAAATGAAGGATCACCAAGTGAAATTGAGTCTGTTGTATTGTCTAAGAAAACAAGTAGTCAAGTATTACACAACAACACTAGAAATATTAGTGATTTACATTAAGCAGGCTCCAGTGATGTTCCATTGTAAGTAATTTCATGTTTTAAAATATTCCTTTATAATAATAAGTTACATATTTATAAATAATGTTGGCATTTTATAATTGCTGACTGGAACCAACCTTGTATGAAAAATAAATTAAAATTCCATTATTTTCAATTGTACCTAATTGTTTTAAAAACTAGCTTGAGATTTATTAAAAGAATATGTTTTAGTATTTTATTAATTTAAATTTTTATTGTCGTTTCAGAAGTAACAATGAAGAAAATGAAGAGGCACTTAGTGAAATTGAGTCTGTTATATTGTCCAAGAAAACAAGTAGTCAAGTATCACTCAACAAGACTGGAAATATTAATCTGGATATCGATGTTTTACATAAACCAGATTCCAGTGGTATTCCAGGGTGAGTAATTTCACAATATTTTAAAATATTTCTTTATAATATATACAATTTGTATAAAAATATTAGTTATTTATCTTTTTTGACTTGTGTAAATCTCCTATGTAAAATTAGTAAAATTTAAAATTAAACCTTACCAATAAATTTTGTTTAAAAAAAATAAATATCAATTAAATAGATTATTAGAGAATAAATTACTTAAATTTGTAATATATAGCCATATAGGTATAGCAAATAGTGATTACTATTAATTATTGTTTTTTTTTAATTTGTGATAATTTTAGTTCTGATCCAGGATTGTGGAATTTAGACTAGAAAACAATAGATTATATTTGTAGAAATGGATTCAGCCAAAATTTAAATGCAGATTTTACACATTCCAAAAAAGAGTATCTCATTGTACATAAATTCGGAGGTCATCGGAGTTTTAATAAGTACTTAAATAAAGATTGGTTTAAAACTATATTAGTCAATGGAGAGACATACCAACGAGATTATTTATTCTACTCAGAAACAAATGGATCAGTGTATTGTTTCCCTTGTTATTTGTTTGAAAACCAGACTGTTTTTTTCTAAAAAAGGATTCTCAAATTGGAAATATCCAGAAAAATTGATAAAACATGAAAACTCAGAAGGACATAAAATTTGTGTATACAAAATGAAACAACGGGCAACTGATTTAGGCCGAATAGACACTACAATTACTCGTCAATTAAAAATAGAGACAAATTATTGGATTAATGTGCTAACTCGAGTATGTTCTGTAGTGAAGTCATTAGCTAGTCATGGATTACTATTTAGAGGAACTGAAGAAAAGTATGGATCTTCTGTTGCTAATAGTGGTCATTTTATTATGGCACTGGAATTAGTTGCAGAATATGATCCTTTTTTGTCTCAGCATATAAAGAAATATGGGAATCCTGGTAAAAAAATACATCATATTTATCTTTTTATACTTATGGGCAGTTCATAAGTATAATGTCAGAAAAAGTCCTAGAAACAATAATTAAAGAAGTCAAAGCGGCAACATACTTTTCAATTAGTATTGATTCAACCCCAGATATAACTCACATTGACTAACTTTCTTTTATTATAAGGTATGTATTACTAAATGGAGAACCAGTGGAACGTTTTATTGGGTTCATTGACGATGCTGGGCATAAGGCTGAGTCGTTAACTGACGCTATATTTTCTATATTGAAGAAATATGACTTAAATGTTTGTTTTCTTAGGGGCCAGTCTTATGATAACGCCAAAAATATTTCTGGCATATATTCCGGTGTCCAAGCAAGAATTAAAGATGTTATTTCCTTAACTGATTTTGTTCCCTGTTCCGCTCATTCGCTAAATCTCATAGGAATGTGAGCTGCTAATTGTTGCGAAGAAGCAAACAATTTTTTTTGATTTATCCAAAACCTAAATGTTTAATTCTCATCTTCAACTTATCACTGGAGCTTATTAAAAAAATACAATAATTCCACTCTTAAGAGTTTATCAGATACTCGTTGGTCTGCTCGAGACGATGCTTGCCATAGTTTGAAAACAAATTGGGCTGGCGTGAAAAAAGCATTATTAGATTTGAAACATGATAAACTGCGAAAACCACTTACAAGGTCAGAAGCTGAGGGACTACTTCGACAACTTAATAGACTAGAAACATCATTTATGACCGAGTTTTGGAATGATGTACTTCATACATTTAATAAAACTAGTAAACTATTACAGTCTGTTCAAATAGATTTGAGTACTGTAGTAGAGTTATATAATTCATTAGTTGCTTATGTTAAATCTGTACGAGAAATGTTTCAAACCTATGAAGACGCAGCAAAAGAAAAATTTATAGATTGTAATAAAATTCCGGAATTTGAAAATAAACAAAGAAAACGAAAAAAACATTTTGATGAATCCAATGACCCTGGTCATACATTTGATAGCCAAAACAATTTTAAAATTAATACATTTTATGTCATATGTGACAATTTAACAGTCGAACTCAACAAAAGAAGATCTGCTTATGACAGTATAATATTTAAATACAGCTTTATTTTAAAAATATATGAACATGACCCTTCAAAAATACGTGAAGATGCAAAAAAATTGAAAACTATCTACAAACAAGATCTAGATGAATCCTTTGAAAATGAATGTGTTCATTTTCAAAGTGTATTAAAATTAACCACCAACCCTCCTAAAATCCTATAAGATATGAGCAAATTTATAAAAGGAAAACAATTAGTTACAGTTTTTCCTTATGCTGATGTAGCTTTAAGAATGTTCCTTTGTAATTTGGCCTCCAACTGTTCAACCGAAAGGTCTTTTTCTACACTCCGTAGAATAAAAATTTATTTAAGATCAACTATGTCTTCAGAAAGACTTAACAGTCTTGCAGTTCTTAACATAGAAACTACACTTACAAAGAGCTTAAATTACTCAGATGTGGTAAAAATATTTGCGGCAAAACAAGGAAGAAAAAAAAACTGAAGTAATGATTTTTTATATTATAATGTGTTTGATAGGATGTTATATATTTTATGTTTATTTTATACTTTATTAGTATATTACCTATATTATTCTGTTATTTTTTATTTTTTTAATTTTATTTAAATACTAAATACAGACACCACAAATCCCTATAATTAGTATTAGTAGTATTACTTACCAACTAGTTTTAAATTTAATTATAAGCAAAGTGGTGGAGGGGCGCTAAAAGTGTGTTGCCCACGGGCGCCAAAATCTTAAAT
This sequence comes from Hydra vulgaris, assembly GCF_038396675.1. Taxonomy (NCBI): domain Eukaryota; kingdom Metazoa; phylum Cnidaria; class Hydrozoa; order Anthoathecata; family Hydridae; genus Hydra; species Hydra vulgaris. The sequence continues at coordinate 33,302,326 of NC_088929.1, forward strand.
ACGGCCCTGAGAGAATCTAAAATAAAAAATAAGAAATTATATTTTCAGTGGTCTGAATGTAAATGTAAAAAAAAAAAAAATGTTATTGAATTAATATTATTATTAATAGATTTAAAATTAAAAAAAAAAATTATAACAACATAACATATATGAATGTAAAATTTTAGCACTAAATGTGGTCACAATTTTATCCCAAAAATTAACTAACTACAACTTAATTGAATTAGTTTAAGGGTAATCTTTTTGAAGAATCGTCAATTTATATCATCTTATGTGCTTCTTTCATACATCATCTTATGTGCTTCTTTCATACATCGAAACCAGTTTACTAAAATAATTTATCCATTTTTGATCTATCAGAAATTTAATTCAAAACTATTAGGTAAAAAAAATCTATCTTAATCAATAGTAAGCTGGGCTAACGAGATGAAATCTTGTGGAATAGAATTTTTTGAGGAGGTTTTCAACATTACCTAATGTTTCATAAAAAAACCATAAAAATTTTTATGGTTATATATAGTAATATTAATCTAAAATAGTTGGATTTATTTTAGAAATCGTTGGATTATTTGCGCTTTTTCCAGGCTCGAGACCGATGTCAACATATAATTGTAAAGTATCTATAAGAAAATGGTTGCTCTTGTAGGTAAGACACTATGATAAAGCCTTAATTTTTTTGGTAGGTCATTATTATTGCGCAGGACCAAGCTGGTTGAGTATTGAACACATATAGATATATGTATATATATATATATATATATATATATATATATATATATATATATATATATATATATATATATATATATATATATATATATATATATATATATAGGTGACTGGATTACCGTCTCACTTCGAGCACTATATATACATATATATATATATATTATATATATATATATATATATATATATATATATATATATATATATATATATATATATACGCGAATGCAACAGGTGTATTGATAATATTTATTTACAAAGTATTATGCGTATACCTGTTTAAAAAAGTTTACAAAATTCAAGTTTACAAAATTAATATTGAGTAAATTAAATGTTTATATAAGTAATTTAGATACGTATAAAATATAATTGAAATAATATATAGACCAGTCAAATAAAATAAAATAATACATATTTCTACCAAATAAAACTTTACTAAACAAAAATAAAAAGAACGAAGTGAATATTTACTTAACAAAGTTTATAAGAGTATTAATGATAGAGCAAAATAATCTTAAAAATTTGTTAGGATGTTTTCAATTAAGAAATTGACTTTAAATAAAAAATTTAATAGAAAAGTTCTTAAAATAAAACTGGTTGAAGAATAAAATTTTTATTTTCGTTTTGTTTTCATTTTTTCTTTTAAGGAATATAAATTATAAAAAAGGTATCGAAGATCTACGAGTTTATACTTAAACATAAAACATAGAATTTTAAAAGTATTATGTCATTATTAATATATAATAAAAATATTCATTCCAATTAAAAGAGGCTTTGATTAATAAAAACTGTTTCTAAAATTAGAAGGTACAATGTGTTTCTATTGTTAATAAAATAGTTCTAATCTAAATATTGTTAACACTACCCCAAGCCTATACCTTCACAATCTCGATTTATATTTTATCTCGCCTCTCCATCCATACGAGACAATATATTCCGAGACGAGATCTCGAACAAAACTGAGAATAACCAAGATTTTTCAAAAAAATAAAAAGCTATAGAAATAACGTGAAATTTTCAGAAAAAATCGTTTTTTTTATTTTTTTATTATTAATTATGAATCACAACTTATCTACATTTAAAAAACTAATGTTGTTTCTTAAATTACTTTTTAAAAATCATTCAAAATTGCATTTATCATTAACTCCCGCCTCTTACTACAATGGTTGCTAGAAATCGAAAAAATTTGCTCATATCGAACTGATGTTGGCTGGATTAATTTTATAGTATCCTCTAAATGGCTTCAATTTTTTGATTTGAGTTCAGTCATAACATAGCTGTAATGTTCAGTTGTAACGTAGATTCTTTGGTCGTCAAATCATTAGGATCAATGGCTTGAATTTTGTTTCTTCAATAACTTTTTATTTGATGGGAGCAAGAATAACACTCTCGGCTCTTTAAGAACTCCTGGATTGTTGAGAAATTGTAGCAGAACGACTGAATGAAATCCCCAGTGGGCACGGTACGTTTTTAAAACGTTTTTTAGACGTTTTTATAAGGTTTAAACCTAATAAAAACGTCCAAAGAACGTTTTAAAAACGTACTGTGCCCACTGGGTCGGACGTCTTTTAAGAATATCTTTTTTGATTTCTTTAAACAACTAACCACGAATAAAACTTTCCTCCATTAGCAATTATTCCAATAAAAATTTCAATGTACCTTAAACAATTTTAAAGTCAGAGCCATCGCCATTCATGGCATCTATAGCCATTTTACATGGTTGAAGAGTTGTTACTAATTCAGGGAGGCTCGTCTGCAAATAATTAGGCCAATCATGTCCAAATGCTTAAAGAGGAATTAGATGGATCATGTTATTGAAAGTCATCACATATTCAATGCACTGTTCCATCGAGGTCTGACATCGGAAACCAGAAATTTGATTTAAACTCCAAAAGTTTGAGTATTTTATTTAAGCTCTTGGAACTAATTTAAGATTATGCTTAAATTTATTTGGAATAGTTTGCAAATCTTCGAGAGTTTTATTGCTAGACAAACCAGGGTCATACTTAAGTCCTTCGCTATCTTCGTTTTCTTTATCAACATTATTCATCAACATTATTTTAGTCTTCATACTTTTCTTCGTTTGGAATGTTTCCTAGATTACTTTTCATGACTTAAAATAACATAAAAATACAATACCTCAGTAAAAAGCTACATTTAGCTAAACACTTTATTTAAAAGTATAATGAAAAGTTATACTTTGTTTTCTTTCAAAATAATTAACAAATTAAGATATTTGTTAAGAATTTAGAAATCTCGCTTGTTTTTTTTTAATTTTTTTAGATTTATCTCACTCAAAACTAAAAAAGCTTCCTGAATTGCGATTAGAGAATTCGAACACAAAATAGACGACAAATAGAACCCTAAACGTCTCTACGCTTATGTTAACAGAAAACGTGCCGTCAACAATCAAATAACTAAAACATTCATCACCAATATACAAAACAATCAGTTCCAGTCAGTTTTCACGGTTGATCTATCAGATCAACCTCTACCACCCATCAAACGCACAACCGCTTTCCTCCTTCGTTATCTTCACCTATAATTCCGTTCGTAACCACTTATCTTCTATCAACGCCAACAAATAAAATGGAGGTGACCATATTAGCCTATTTGTACTTTAAGAATGTGTCTATGCGGCGGCTGCCCTACTCACCTTATCTTTCAGAAATCGTTAGATCAAAGAATTATCCCAAAGTTTTGGCTTGCGGCAAACGTAACGCCATTGTTCAAAAAAGTTTTCAGACGCAACCCAGAAAACTACAAGTCAATCTCCATTATATTGGTACAATGCAAAGTAATGGAAAAAACAGTAAAAGGTAAATGAATCCAGCAAACTTATTATCAATTTTCAGTACGGATTAATCAATAAAAAAGCCTGCGTCAACAACCTGCTCAAAATCATGGGCTTTTAAACCCGCAGCGATTATTAAAAGTTCATGCAGACATGCTCTTTCTTGACTTTGCCAAAGCTTTCGACAAAGTCCCTCACAGAAGACCATTGCAAAATCTTGAACGCTAAGGAATTGAAGGTAAAATTTTTATCCGAATTAAAGCTTACCTTTCAAATAGATCACAACGTATTATCTCGGTAACACCTCAACGGAAAAAATGTTATCAGTGCTGTTCCACAAAGTTCAGTGCTAGGTCCTGCGCTGTTTATAATCTTTATCAACGTACACGTTAGGAGTGAAAGCATCTGTAAAATATACGGAGACAATGATAAAATTCTGAGCGCCGTCAAGAACGCTGAAAACACAGCTCGTCTACAAGCAAAAATAGATAGCATTGTAACCTAGACTCGAACCTGGGAGCTCAACGTCAAGAAATGCAGTTTTATACACACATCAACAAATAAAACGTTTCGCAATACGTTTACTCAATGAACGAGCATAAAGCTAACAGCAAAGTCTGCACAACAGACCTCGAGTCAACAACATTCCAAAAAGGCCAAGGCGTTCCAATTATCAACAACTTAAAAAAATGAAAATTGCCTCTGCTAAGGCAATAATGTCCTTGGAATCTTAAAACACACCTTCATCAGTAGACATAGCAAAATAAGGAAAAAGCTTTACACTACCTATATGTGCCTACACCTCAAGCTTGTAGTTACCACCCGTACCTTAAAAAACCACCAGGTTCCCGTAACTTAAAAAAGACATAAATGCTATCGAACACATCCAGAATTGGGCTACCAAAGTACCACACGAAATGAAGCACTTCGACTACGAGACGAGATGCTTCAAACTCGGACTCACCTTACTACTTGCTTGACGTTTACGTGGCAACCTAATCCAAAAATAAAAAATCAAGAACATATTCAACTCAGATAGCTGGTATATTTCTCTACTTAACAAAATATTTTATATAGATGAAACTAGAGCAAAGCAAACTCTGCCAAACTATCCGAAATGATTCTATATACAGTATATATATATATTTAGTATTTAGCGCGCAATCCCAAATATCCAAGTTTGCGGACGGGAAAGAGATCAACTTCAGAATCGGAAAAAAATTTTTTTTTTCTATTGTATTAATCGATAACTACACGTGATATTTATTTTTATATTTGACACTCCCATTGTTTTATTAAAAATTGAATAAATTTGGATTTATTTTATAAACACTTAAAAAATTCATCACAAACTACTGTAGATATAATATTTTTCAATATATCCATTTGAGTAAATGTGGTGTTTTACCAATTTTTGTTCTGCTATTGTTATACAAGCCATATCATGGTAAACTAGTGTTGTTGTCACCTAAGATGAGTAACCCAAATTTTAGTTATCCTTTCAGTGCTCAAGATGAAAATGAGGTAACAGAAGCGCATGTAGATAATCAATTAATTTCTTGGAGAAAATTACTTTTAAGCAAAGCAAAGCTAAAAGCATCAAGTCGCACCTCTGGATTAATGTCTGGTTTTGCTATGGTAAATTGTTAAGCTAAAATTAAAATAATGTTAAATAATGTTTATGCATTTACTCATAACCTTTCTTTGGTACAATTTTATGGATATCAAAAACCTAAATCTAAAATAATTTTTTTCAGATTTAAAATGTAAATTTAAACTTGACTATTAAAATTCTAGTGTTTCCAATAAATTAAAAAATTATTTTAAAATATTAACTACAATATTTAATAATATTAGTTATAATATAATAAGTATGTATAAATATATGTTTAATAAGATTAAAATTTTGTAGTTGACGTTATTTGATACTAGGCCCGCGATAAGTATAATGCAATATTTAATGGTCTAACTGTAATATAGTGATTGTAGTTCTTTTTTTGCTATATTTTTATTTTTTTATTTTAATGAAATAGTACCCTCTATTGCATCGAATAGCAGAACTGAGACCATTAAAGTTAAACAATCGTAAACATTTACTAATATATTTTTCTCAATATAGCAATTAGTTGAGTAAATTGTTATTTGATATGTTACTAAAATGGCTATTTATACAATTGACTATATCATTCAATATATCAATCAAGTCAATTACCTTAAACTAATAGCCTTATGAAATAAGTGAATGGTGTAATAAATAAGTTAGTATAATTTAATAGACTAAAATTTTTGTAGAAATTTTTTACTTTTTAATATTACTAATATTTGTTATCTTTTCACAGATAACCTGAGTACCCCAGTTGTTTGTGGTAACCTGAACAGAACTTAAAGTTGAAACATTTTATAAGGCTCTTATAGAATAATAATCAGCTTAATGGAATTGATCTTTTCCTATGAAAAAAGTTTCTAACATTGGTGAGACTCTTTAATCATGGCGAAGACAAAAAAAATTTGTTGAAGATATAGAAAACTTTTCAATAAAACTCCACGTTAACTTAGTAATGAAAAGTGGATTGTAGTTTTTATGGTAATCTAATTAAATTTTTGTACTTGAATTGTTTCAGTGAATGAAGCCATCTCAAACTTGGTACAACATTAAAAAAATAGTTTGTAAAACATCTAAAGCAGTTAATTCTGCATAAGTGCAAAGAACCTAGCTTATATTAACATTAGAAGTTGGTTAATTTGTTGTCCCAAATTTTAGCACTTATTTTTAGCACTTTGAATCAGTTATTGGCACTCGCTACTCAAATATTGGCATAAATTTTAATTCAGATGTAGCGAACTGAGCATTAAATTCTTTCTTTGTTTTTTTAATTTTGTCTTATGTTTAAACAACAACTACAAAAATGTTAAGTATATTGAATAAATATATATGAAATGATTTTTGTTGCTACTTAATAAATACTTAAAGTTGTATTTTAGCAAAAAAGTCACAAAATTGAAGAGAATTTTTTTTTTTTTGAATTCTGATTCACTCCCAACAAGGCTGCCATTATTAAGTTGGGAGTTACTAGAAGAAAAAAAAAGATTTATAGAGCAAAAAAACAGTTGAAAGAAGACTTAAAAAGTTGAATGTTGTATGAGCCAGAAAAATATAAAGATGGGAGAGAGTTCCAAAGCGTTGAAGTGCGGGGGAAAAAACTAGACAAATAAATTTTTTTTAGAGAACACAGGAACAGATACAGTAAAAGAATGAGACTTTGCTGAATAACGAGTCAAACAAGATTGAGTTTAGTTGATGGAACTAAAGATGATAGCTTCTTTGAGCAGCAACCGTGTATTTGTAGAAAAGAGAAAGAGATGCATCTTTACAATGGAATTTTTAGACATTGTCTTGAAGAGAAAGAGCATCATTAGAAGAACCTGCCCAAATATGACAACAGTATTCCATATAGGGATGAATAAGAGATTTGTAGAGTTAGAGAATGGGATCAGCAGAGAGAAAATGACAAGCATGATAAAGAGAAGCAACCTTAGCAGATGCTAATTTAGCAATCAATTTTATATATGGTTTCCATGAAAGGTCAGTATTAAACAATAATCCAAGAAGATGTAAAGAAGAGGACTCAGTGATAGGGTTGTCATTCATTAGTATAAGAATGTTGACAGTATTGTGATAGTTGTTTGAGTTTTTTTGGAGTTAAAATTTACAAGCCACTGTGAGCTTCAATCTGTTACAGAAGTGAGATCAGATTTAAGATCAACTGCCTGTTCTAAGCAATTGAAAAGACAAGATTGAGTTTTAGTTGATGGAACTAAAGGACAGGAGTATAAAGTTGAGTCATCAGTAAAAGATGAAAGGTCGTTGTGAACATCATTAATGTAGATAAGAAACAAACCAGGACCAAGGAGAGAATCTTGAGGTATCCCAGAAGTTACTGAAAATAAAGAAGAGTGTTGGCCTTCAAGGGTGACTTAAATAAAATGGTTAGAAAGAAACAATTTAATAATCTCAATAACTTTTCCAGATACACCATATGAAACAAGCTTATGGAGAAGACCAGCATTGCAAACTTTGTCGAAAACCTTAGATATGTGAAAAGTAATGACCCTAGCCTCTCCGCCTCCATCTAATGCATGGTAAAACCTTTCAGTCACAGCAGTTAGCAATCAGCCGTTGAGCGAGAGGATCGAAAACCATATTGATTGTCTGACAGGAAGTTATTTGACTCAAGATGGAATGTGAGAAATTTGTTCATCAAAGACTCAAAGACCTTGCTAATAACAGAAGACTGATCAGACAATTATTGCAGATTTCAGAATATTCACTAGAGTTTTTAAAAATTGGAACAAAAGATGTCATTTTCCAGCAGATAGGAAAATAAGACTCAGTCAAGCACTTATTAAATAGTTGTGAGAGAATTAAAGAGAGTTCTGGAGAATAATTTTGTAAGACTATGACAGGAATGTTTGCTGGAATACAAGTTGTAGAAAAGTTTAATTTAGGTTATGACTTAAGCAATGGAAGCTGGAGTGATGCAATTTTCTCAGTCCTGTTAATTAACTGAAATTTGTAACTGCACTACTGTCTTGTAGGAGATTTCTGGTTGCAAGATGAGTATTTTAAGACATTATCTCTAGCCTTTAGTCAACCAAGAGCCTCAAGGTGGGGGAATTTTAGCTGGATGTAGTTAACATCTGCCCAAGATGAGTATTTTTATCAAGACACCTTCTCTAGTCTTTACTCAACCAAGAGCCCTAAGGCCAGGAATTTTTAAGTCAAAGTTTCTCTTAGCCTTTTCCTAAAAAAAGCACACTCTACAAGGCAACAGAGCATAGGACAGGTAGTACTGGGTTACATAATACCAGTAAAAATTGGCTGTAGAACTTGTGTACGGCTTGAGATTATCTTGTTAAAGTTGAGATTATCTTGTTTAACTTTATCTGGGTTTAATGAGTTAAAGCCACGGGACTATACTTTGCAATCTTTTTCATTTACATCCATTTGATCATGTTTGAAGTTTCAGCTTATAAGTTCATATGTAACAGGATTACATCAAACTCGATTTTTGAACTTTTCATGCTTTTTAGTGTAAATATAACTTTTTCAATACAATCTACATTATTAGGAAAAAAATATTCACAATTTAATAGTAAACTTTAACTGCTTATATGATGAAATATCATATAACCAATTACAGGTTTACAAATGTTCCTTGATTTCAGAGAACTGTTAATAATAAATCCCTACTCCAATAAAACTGCTTTTTGCATACCTAATAACTGTATTTATCTGCTGTCAGAAACACATATTTTTTCATGAGAAATCATAAGAAAAGAAATCATTAGTCTCGATAAAAGAAAGATCACAGCAACTGAAATTTTTTTTTTTAAAACATCTTTGCTTCCAACAAGACTGCAAGCAACCACTAATTAAAGTTTGAAGTTACTGGAAGAGAAAAGATGAAGATTGTAGGGCAATAAAATGATTGACAGATGACTTAAAGGATTGCAAATTATATGAATCAGGAAAGCAAGATGAAGTAAGCTAATTCCAAAGCACCGATGTTCGAGGAAAAAAACTAGATAAATAAGAGCTTTTGGAGCACTTAGAAACAGTCACAGAAAAAGAATGAGACTTAATTGAATGACGAGTGACACGAGAATGAATTTTAGTAGATGGCACAAGAGGCGCTAGCTCTTTAGAGCAGTGCCCATTATAGTATTTGTAGAAAAGAGAAAGAGAAGAAACATTATGATGATGTGATGATGGTTGGAGGTTGGCTGCAAGAACAGGTCCAACTATGTTTAAAATGCGCTTTTGCACCTTGTCTAAAATAGAAAAGTCATCATTAGAAGATCCGCCCTATATAGTAAGCGAATGGGGCTATGGCCGGAGCCAGGTTTGATAACACATAGCTGCGACCAGGGATGAGTTTATGATCAGTGCTGCATTAATATTGGTAGATCCTATAAAAATATTATTTTTAATTAAAATTTATGATATGAGGTATAATTAAAAACAATACTTTTATAGGATCTATCAATATAAATGCAACCCCGGTCATAAACTCGGCCGACTCTGCATTAAAATAGATAGATCCTGTAAAATATTGTTTTTAAATAAAATTCATATCATAAATTTTAATTAAAAGTAACATTTTTATAGGATCTATCAATATTAATGCAGCCCTGATCATAAACCTCGCCCTGGTCATGACTATGTGTTATCAAACCTAGCCCTGGCCCTGGTTGCTTACTAACCCTATATATGGTAACAGTATTCCATCAAGGCCAGATTTGAGATTTATAGAGATAGGTAATAGAATCCGAAAAAAGAAAGCGTTGAGCTCGATGAAAAGATGCTAATTTTGCAACAGATTTGATATATGGTTTCTAAGAAAGATCGGAAGTAAGAGTTAATCCTAGAAGATGAAGAATGGATGACTCATCAAGTAAATTACCGTTCATAAATATAGGAAGATCTGAATTATTGCGATAACGATTGGCTGAATAAAAAATTGAGTTTTATCTGTATTGAAAATCACCAGCCACTGTGAGCCCCATGGTGTAGCAGAAGTAAGATCCTTTTCAAGCTCAAATGCTCCCTCCTAGCAATCAGAGAGTGTTGGTTTCTTATCATGACAAGAATAAATGGTAGTATCATCAGCGAACAATGCTATCTTAGTGAGAATATCTGGAAGATTGTTAATGTAAATTAAAAAGGGTATAGGGCCGAGGATTGAACCTTGAGGAACCCCTGAAATTACAGAATAAGAAGAATGCTGTCCATCGAGGGCAACTTTTATACTATAATTGGAAAAGAAAGATTCAATAATCCTAAAGATGTTACCAGATACACCATAAAAAGAAAGCTTATGGAGAAGACCAGCATGCCAAACTTTATCAAAAGCTTTTGAAATATCAAGAGCGATGGCCTTAACCTCTCCACCTTTATCTAATACACGATAAAACCTATCGGTTATTACTGTTAGCAAATCAGCTGTCGAACGAGAAGATCGAAATCCATATTGATGATCAGAAAGTAAGTTATTAGATTCAAGATGAGAAATTAAGTGTTTGTTAACTAAAGATTCAAAAACCTTGCTTATGATAGGAAGAAGACTAATGAGACAGTAGTCAGATGAATTAGGTCACTCTCCAGAATTTTTGAAAATAGGGATAACAGATGCCTCTTTCCAGCAGGTTATAAAACAAGACTCTGATAACTTGTTAAATAGTTTTGAGAGTATAGACGATAGCTCCTGAGAACACTTCTGCAAGACAATAACAGGTATGTTGTCCGGGCCGCAAGCTGTAGAAGAGTTTAAGCAGGAAATCACTTTAGATACAGAAGCTGTAGTGATACAAATGTCAAGCAATGGATCAACCTGTTTGTTGGCAATATCAGGTAGAACGCAACTAGTGGAATCAAGAGATGATATTGATGAAAAGTTCTAAGCAAACAATTCAGCTTTGTCTTTAGGTGAGATGACAAAGTCTGAACCATACAAGAGAGGTAGAATTAAAGATTTGCCCTTATTATTGATACTATTAAAGATTCTCCAGTAGTCATGAGAGCCTAGTTTTTGAGATGAGATAGGAGATTTCATGACCTGAGAATAGCGGGCTTTGGCGTTAGACAAAATCTTTTTATAATGGTTTCTAGCAGTAATAAACAGACAACTGTTTTCTGGAGAATTGTTTTGCTGATAGATATGGAGGTAACGGTTTTGATTGGCAATTGCAGCAGCACTATGTATATATATACAGTGGTGGCCAAAAGTCTTGGAACAAAACATTTAACGACCAAAAAAATTTATTTTTGATCTAAAGTATAAATTTTGAAAGTTTGATGCTTTTGTTTTTACATAGCAATATGTTTATAGTTACATATTTGTATATTGCACAATTTATTATCGTTTTTTATTATTCATAAGCAATTTATCAGCTATATTATGCCAGAACTTGCACCTAAAAAAAGAGGAATTATTGCTGCATTATATGAACAAGGTTTAGTTCAAAGAGAAATATCTGAAAAGCTTGGTTGTTCATTATCAACTGTAAGTAGAACTTTAAAAAGGCATATCAGGATATCAGGCAGGCCCAGAGCAACCACCTCAAGAACTGACAAACTTATTGGCCGGATCAGCCATGCAAATCCATGGCAATCTGCACACGAGATTTCAAAAGAAATTTTTATTGAGAAAAAAGTAAGTGACCGAACAGTTAGAAGAAGGCTTTTGGTTGATTTCAAAATAAAGGCATGCAAGCCAGCAAAAAAACCTTTTTTATCATTAAAAAACCTGAAAGATGGAAAAACATTTTGTCAGCGCTACAAATATTGGACTAGAGAAAATTGATCTAAAGTTTTTTTTTCTGATGAAACATGTATTAAACAATTTAATGTTACAAACAACTTTGTAAAAAGACCAAAAAACTGTAGATATATGCCAAAATATACAGTTAGCAGTGTCAAGGCTCCTGTGTCTTGTATGGTTTGGGGTGCTATTTCTGCCAAAGGATGTGGGCCATTATGGATAATGCCCAAGAATACCACAATAAACAGCAAAGTCTATTTGGATGTTATGAAGGAGAAGTTGCCACCTTTCATGCAGATCTTGAACTGCACTTATTTCCAACAGGATGGTGCACCATGCCACACAGCCAAAATTGTAAAGAAGTGGTTTGCTGATGAAGGAATTCAAACCCTTGAAAATTGGCCTGGGTCATCACCAGATCTTAATGTTATTGAAAATTGTTGGCATATTATAAAAGTAAAAATTACTGCCAAAAAGCCTAGGTTCTATAATGATTTAGTTGAAGCAATCAAATCAGTGTGGATCCATGAAATTACACCAGACTATTGTACAAAACTTGTTAACAGCATGCCAAAACATATCCAAATGGTAATTGACAATAACTATGCTTCCATTAAATATTTTTTTATTTTCATTAAAACTTTTATCATGTATGTGCATGTACCTATCATCTTTAAAATTGTTATAAACACTTATTTTATTGAAAAAAATAAAAAAATTTACTAATAAATTGTTTTTCACACAAATATATTGATTTCATAACATAAAATATGATGTTCCAGGACTTTTGGCCACCACTGTTCATTATTTTAGTGAAATAAAAAAGACTTTTCAGTTTGAAATACATGTTTCCAACTTACAAAGTTCATCATCAGTTTAAAATGACTAATATAAAATTTTTCAATATATAGGTTACAAAGTAATTAAAAACCCATTGAAAATTGCTGTTTAAAAACCAATTTATAATACATAATTAAAATAAAAAATATAATACAAAGGAAATAATAAAAATACAATTAAATTTAAAGTTTACATTCATTACAAAAAAGGTATTGTACAATAAAGGGCAGGATGTTAATATAAGTTCGATTAGAACAACGATAATGCAATCTATTCAATTATAAATGATGGAAATAAATTTAAACTTCTTGACGAAGATCCTACAAAATTCAGTCAAGGACAATTATATCGATTTCTTCAAAAGTTAAACAAAGACAATTTTCTTACTACTGAACAATATAAAAAAATATACCCTACAGATTCTCATCCTGCGAGAATTTATAGGGAACCCAAAATGCATAAAAAATTCAATGACATTCCAAAATTTAGACCAATTATATCTTCTATAAATTCTTATAATTATAAATTAGCAAAATTCCTTAACAACTTAGTTCAACCATGCATAAACAATAAATATTCACTACAAGATTCTTTTTCATTTTACAATGACCTTCAATTAAATAATTTTAAAGGAACTCATATTGTTTCATTTGATGTCGAAAATTTATTTACTAACATACCGTTAGATGAAACTATTGAATTAGCAGTATTGAAATTATTTCAAAACTACCCTGAACTAAAAACTTCCAAGCAAAACTTAGTTAAATTATATCACTTTGCCACAAGCGATACACATTTTATTTTTAATGGTCAATATTATGCCCAAATTGACGGAGTTGCAATGGGCTCTCCTTTGGCCAACCTAATTATGGGTGAACTTGAAAACAAATGGATTGAAAAGTATAGCGGGACTCAGCCATTGTTTTATAGGAGATACGTTGATGACATTTTCGCATCTTTTCTATCTAAAACCGACAGTGTAAATTTTCTTGATTATTTTAATTCTAAACACCCGAATATTAAATTCACTTGTGAACATGAACTAAATAGTGAATTTTTTTTCTTGATGTTTGCATTAAAAACCAAAATGACTTCATAACTAGTATATACCATAAAGAAACTGGGCTATTGACTAAATACTTTAGTTTTACATCATTTCAATACAAATTGGGGCTAATTAAAACTCTCATTTAAAATAAATAACACCTGGGCTGGATTTCATAAAAATATTCAGTCAACTAAAATAACTTTACTTAAGATTGGAGCTGGATTTCATGAAAATATTCAGTCAACTAAAATAACTTTACTCAATAAAGCATTTACACAAAATAAATGTGAAAGAATAAGCATGTCATTTTTTTTAAGTGGTTCTATTAAAATCTTTTTACTTGTTTTGTATTTTGTTTAGAACGTGTTGTGGTTTCAAAAAAATATGTTAGTTTTTGGATTTAACTTGAAATTAGTTTTAAAAATGACAAAAGAAGAAGACGTAAGAGAAAAAATTATGCACAAATATTTACAAAATCCTAATAGTAGCTACAATTCGATAGCAAAATCGTTGCAAATACATCCATACATCGTTAGTCGTGTTATTCAATGTTTTTCTCAAACAAAATCGATCAAATGCAAATCTGGTGGTGGAAGAAAGGAAGGTTTTAAAGATATAAAACTAGTTAGAAAACTTGTTAACAGTTTTAAGAATAACCCAAGCCTTTCACTCTGGGAACGCTCAAAAGTATATGGATTTTCTCACAGTTTTGTTGCAAAAGTTAGAAACAAGCATGGTTTTCATTCTTCCAAAACACAAAAAGTGCCTAACCGTTGAGAAACTCAACAAAAAAGTGCAAGAACCCACGGCAGACAGTTGTATGACAATTTTATTTCTAAAAATTTCTGTATTATTGAAGACGATGAAAATTATATCAAGTAAGATCATCAACAAATTCCTGGTGCTGTTTATTATATTGCCAAATATAGAGGAAATGCAGATAAGAAATTTAAATACACAAAACATGACAAGTGCGCTAAAAAAGCTTTGATTTGGCAAGCTATTTGCAGTTGTGGCAAAAAATCAGCACCTTATATTTCTCAGTTGACACTTTCTGGTCAAATATATGGTGAAGAATGTTTACAAAAACGCCTTTTACCTCTCATTAAATCACACAATAAGAGACCTGTGTTCTGGCCTGATTTAGCTTCAATTCATTATTGTAAACTAGCTATGGAATGGTATAAAAAGAATAATGTGAAATTTGTGCCTAAAACAGAAAATCCTTTAAACTGCCCAGAATTGAGAGTTATTGAGAAGTTCTGGGCTATTATTAAAAGAAAAAGGAAAAAAACAAAAAAGCTTTGCAGAAACATTAAAGATATTAAAATATCATTTAAAAATCATCAAGTAGTTTTGATTCTTATTCTGTGCGCAAGCTTATGGGTACCACTAAAGCAATGGGTATAAGCAAGCTTATGGGTACCACTTAAGCTCAAAATTTTATTAGATTCCCACAAGAATAATTATTTTTTTTTTTAATGTTTGATCTTGCATTATTGTATTAAAATTATTACTTGGTTCGAAATAAAAATTGAGAAGTATTTTTTTTTAGTTGTTTTTCTACCTTCATATGTATTTTGTGTACACGCTTTATCCTAAAAAACTAATAGATAGTTCCTTAAAAAAATATTTGGATTTTAAACACTCTGAACCTTTTAAAAAACCTAAAAATGAATGTAAATATTTTAAATTACCCTATATTGGTGAACGATCTTTAAACGCTCAAAACAAAATATCGAAGTTAGTAAAGCAGTTTTGCAAAGAGAAATTTATCGTAAAATTGGCATTTACTTCTACTAAAATTCAACAGTTTTTTTCATTAAAAGATATTATTACCAGAAATTTAAAATCTAACATTGTTTATAAATTTAATTGTGCTTCAACTGTAATGTTTGTTACATAGGGCGAACTGTTCGACATTTCTTAACGTATTGATGAACATTTTCAGGAAGATAAAAAATCACATATATTTCAACATATTAAATCCAACATTGATTGTTTTAATAAAGCAACTGCAGAAAGTTTTACCATTCTGGATTCTGCCAAAAGGGAAACTGAATTAGAAATTAAAGAAAGTCTTTATATAAAATGGCACAACCCTGAGTTAATTAAATTAGGCACAGAGGTATTGAATTGTTCTAATCTAACTTTTATTAACTTCCTGTCCTTTATTAAACAATACCTTTTTTGTAATGAATGTTAAATTTAAATTTGATTGTATTTTTATTATTTCCTTTGTATTATATTTTTTATTTTAATGATATATTATAAATAGTTTTTTTTAACAGCAATTTTTAATAGGTTTTTAATTACTTTGTAACCTATATATTGAAAAATCTTATATTGGTCATTTTAAACTGATGATGAACTTTGTAAGTTCAAAACACGTATTTCAAACTAAAAAGTGTTTTTTATTTCACTAAAATAATAATATCATTTGTGCTCACCAGACCTTTTGGAAATATATATATATATATTTCCGAAAAGTCTATAATATAATATATATATATAAATATATTAAAATATATATATATATATATAAATTTATATATATTTATATATATATATATATTTATATATATTTAATATATATATATATATAATATATATATATATACTTTATATATATATATATATATATATATATATATATATATATATATATATATATATATAAAGTATATATATATATATATATATATATATGGTTAGAATTCAATAAATACGGCTGGGTATAAACTTTTTTTTAAATATATATATATATTTCTAATAATATATAATTATTTCGATATTTCGCTGATCTATCGTGATCAGCGTCATCAGGTATAATAAATAAAATAGTTACAAAGAAATCGTTATAGTAAAAACAAACCGTTAAAAAGATAACACTAAAAAGCCAAAATATAATACAAAAAATTTTTCCTTAAATAACTGACGTCAGCAGATTTTATTAAAAAATGGCCCCCAGGTTTTAGTTGTCACGTTATCACCGTCATCCCGATTGAGAACCACATCACCATTTCTTAACTCCTGTCAAACTCTAGCTTTGCTTATTTCAAGTGACTCTCTGATTTTCCGAGTTCGATATTCTGGGGCTACAGATAATGTTTTGGGGTGCAACCAATCAAACTTACCATGGCATGTTTTGGAATGTTCAGTTGCACCCAAACTGGACCATTTTTCTTTTAAGCTATTTTTCTGGTGTTCAATACATCTCGATATCACCTTCTTTTTAGTTTCACCAATGTATATCGAACTGCATGAACATTTTAGCTGGTATACGCCAGGGTTTGTATTTAGTGGTAGTTTAGTTTTATTGTTGCAAAAAATATTTCTTAAATTGGGAGTTGATGTGAAAATAACCTTTATGTTTTGTTTTCAAAATTCTTTACGAAGTTTTGGACCAACAATTGGTATCCAAGGTAGTTTTATAAAGGGTTGGGTATCTAATGGTTGACATGTGGTGTTTTTTGAACCGTTTTTTAAATAGTCTATAGTAATATTATTTAGAATGTTCTTGTCGTGGCCATTTTCAACGAATATGTCTATTAGAAATTCAATTTCTTTTTGAAGGTGTTTTTGAGAGCAAATTCTTTTTGCACGACATAAAAATCCTTTGAAAACGCCAATAATAATGTTAGGATTAATGTTCGAGTTAGGTTTAAGTTGAACATTTGTAATAGCCTCCTTTCGATGTATTTGAAATTCATAAGCTCCAGAGCCTGTGTTTGTAATAATAATATCTAGGAAATTGAGTTGTTTGAGGTTGTTTTCAAGTTCCACTGTGTATTTTATGACAGGATGTTGTTCATTAAGGATGTTCAGGAACATTTGTTGTTGTTTTATTGAAGCGAAGCGAGCGTGACAATCATCTACATATCTCTTGTAAGTTTTTGGTTCGGATGTATAAACTATTGCTATGTTAAGGGCCTTTCTTTCTATATTTTGTAAAAACGCTTCCGCCATAACAACCATTAAAGATAAACCTATAGGACATGAATTAGGTATTACTCGGATATTGTCTTCATATAAAAAATAGCATATGCCTAATGAAAGTTCAATTAATTGGTGAATGTCTGCACGAGTAAGTTTAGTTCGAGTTTTTAAATCATCAATGTCAGCATTCAATATATCAATAATAACCGGAATTGCTTCGTCAATGGGTATGGATGGATATAAATTGACTATATCAAATGAAAGTCAATTTATATCCTTAATGAACAACATCCTTAATGAACAACATCCTGCCATAAAATACACAGTGGAACTTGAAAACAACCTCAAACAACTCAATTTCCTAGATATTAATATTACAAACACAGGTTCTGGAGCTTATGAATTTCAAATACATCGAAAGGAGGCTATTACAAATGTTCAACTTAAACCTAACTCGAACATCAATCCTAACATTATTATTGGCGTTTTCAAAGGATTTTTACTTTCAAAGATTATATATATATATACACATAAATATATATATTTACACCAGGGTGTTAGCCAGCCTTGTTAGGTCCTGTTATACGCTATATTCCTAAATGCTCATCTGGACTGCCGTAGTTCCCACCAATCAGAATATATATATTTACATAAATATATATATTTACACCCTGGTGTAAATATATATATTTATGTGTATATACATATATATAATCTTTGAAAGTCATTTTCTTGTTATACGTTAAAATATGGTTAGAATTCAATAAATACGGCTGCGTATAAACTTTTTTTTAAATATATATATTTCTAATAATATATAATTATTTCGATATTTCGCTGATCTATCGTGATCAGCGTCATCAGGTATAATAAATAAAATAGTTACAAAGAAATCGTTATAGTAAAAACATTCCATATCATGACCTAATAAACCACAAAAAGTTTCAGCTCATTTGAAAGTCATTTAGGGGGCACTCAAAGTTTCTTAAAATTGATGATAATACAAAAAAAAAGAGAAAAAAAGTTTAAAATGCATATTTTAACACTGAAATACAGGTACTAAACAAAAACCAGAAGTGCTATGTTCTGCTATATTTTATAGTTCATAGCATACATTAAAATAAAGTGGCTAACACAACATTCTTGGTACTTGAGTCTAGAAATGGTAACTCTTGCTATATTCTCTACACAGTTTTCATGTAACAAGAAACAGTTGCTTATCAATGGCATAGCAGACAGTAATGGACCACACCTGCTGACAGAGCTGTTCCCCCCATGGTTTTCAAAATATGTATATCTAGTGCATTTTTTGAAACAACTGGTATTTTTACAAATTGTTGAGAGAGGGATGGGGATGGGGGGGGGGGGGGAATTGCCAAAAAATTGTAGACATAATTAATGAACAGCCAAAGGGTAGATTTCGAAGATTCAATTTTGTTAGTCTGTAATTTCAACATTGTTGTATTGTTATTCATATTACTATGTTGTTCATATGCTCCAACACTGTCCAATACTGCTAGTTAAATTTTATTGCTTCCATCAACAAGTATGGCAGTTAAAAAATCATTTAGTAGACAAACTTTAATCCACAATTAAAAGCGAAGGTCCAAGTTTATACAATATCTAGGTGTGCCATGGTACAGGGGTCCCCAAAAAATTAGGGGTCCCAAAAACTAAAGATAAAAAAATTGACTTGTGTTTTAAGATGCTCCTGGGCGCAGCAATACAAAAAAATTTACTTCAATTTACACTGTGAATAACTTGGCATGCCAACATCATCAACATGCATCAGCTGTTATACACTACAATTAAATGAGACCTAGGTGTTGTTATGACTAACAATCTGAAGGTTAAAAAAAAGTCTTTGCGGCTGCATCAGCTGGCAACTGAATGCTTGGCAAGCTCAAGAAAGCTTTCCAAGGTCAAAGTTCAGCATTATGGGGCACACTGTATACTTCATACGTTCGCCCGCATATAGAACTTGTAGTGCAAGCCATTATTTCCATTTCAAGACATAGCCAAACTCAAACAACTTCAAAGCCAAGCCAACTTTAAGAGAAAGAGGAGACCTCATTGAGCAGTACAAAATCGACAAAGTTACCTTCCAAGTCCCTCAGCTTCAATTAAACACAGAGTCTTTAAAGTACAGTTTTTCGACCGCGTGGACACACAAAACAACTGAAAGCACAACTTGAAACAAACTGTGCAGAAAGAAACAACTTCATCACTAACTGTGTTGTCAAACCATGGAATGCTTCTACTCAAAATGCAGTGGACTCAAATAACCTAAACAATTTTGAATATGAACTTTCTTTGCTTTTAACATCTAAACTTTATCTGAAGTCTAAAAACTATATTTTCATTACAGAGTGGCCTGGTGTGCCGCTCTTTGTCAATAACTTGTAAATTTTGTTGACTATGAATAAACCAAACAAACAATATTGACTTGATTATTGTAGACACTATAATCAAGAACAAAATCCGAACAAAATTTTTTTGTTAATTTGAACTTGGGTGAACTTTGCTAGGTTATTTATAAAAAGAAGTTCTTGAAATTAAGATTTCAAAAAAAAAATTTTTTTAATGGATTTCTACATCAACATGACATAGAGGCCCCAACGGGGTAAATCCGGGCACTGATTATCAAATGTCAGAGTATTAAAATTTGTTTTTATTTCCCACAATTTATATCTTGAAAATCAAATATGTGATGCAGAACAATCTATGACTTGAAGTCAAAGACAAGAATTTATTCTGGGCAGTGTTACTGAATAGAGTTACTGAACCAATGTTACTAAACATTCTGTATGTTTAATAAGGTTGGTTCAGTAACTTGTTGTTTAAAATTAATTTAAATCATTTTTTAGACAAGTATTTAAAGTTTTGTTTTAATTGGTGACATTATAATAAATTTCAAAATAACATGTAATAAATTTTTTTTAATTTGAAAAAACTAAAATTCAAAAAAAAAACATAAAAAACAAAACGAACACACAAAAAATGTTGTTGTTTTTTGCAAAAAAAACGTTTTTTTTTTGCAACTTTATTTACCATGTGTAGAGCGCAGTGTTGCTCTGATCCAGAACTTCAACATCATAGCCAAAGATAAGGCACATAAACAGTGTTATTTTTTTCTTCCACAAGTTGTGAAAAAGATCACAAATCATTTAACAATATTGCCACTGCTGAACTGCAAAGTATTTAAGAACCACTGCTACCTGATGAAAAGTTTCTTAATGCAACAGAATCGGTGGAAAAACAGCATTTATTGGCTTCTTTGAAAGTATGTCATGGTTTATGATTTTATAGAAACTGTAGTAGGTCTTTCAAAGCTATGTGACAATGCAAAATATCAAGTTCTGGTTCTGCTTAAATGTTTGTAATTCAGTGTTAAAATTGGAGCAGCTGTTATACAGTGGTAGCGCACTAGCCTCAGAAACAAAGGATCCAAGTTTTGCGACATCAGTTAGGAAGGAGGCATAAACTTCCAATTAAATGTTCATCCACGGTGCTCTGTGATAAGACTGTAAGTAATTTTTGGGGCACCTAAATAAAATTAAAAAAAAAGAAAAAATATATATATGTGAATTTTCAATTGTTATTATTTTTTTTTTGTATTTTGGCCAATACTAAATAACTTTTATATATTTTTGGTTTATTAGGTCATGATATAGAATGTTTCTGATTGGTGAGAGCTAGAAAATTAGTTATATATATAAATATATTTAATTATTATTGTTGTATGTATATATTTTATATAAATATATATATATATATATATATATATATATATATATATATATATATATATATATATATATATATATATATATATATATACACAGCTCTCAGAATTAGGTTTGGTATTCAGCAATGCTGACCTAACTGCTGACCTAGAAGTGTTTGAGGTCGTTAAAAAATCATCGACCTCGTTTCTATGTTTTATGGTAAAACCTTTGTATCAAGTTTTTTTGCCAACCTCTAACAGATTAAGGTCGGCAAAAAATTGCCGTCCTCTTTTTTCTAAATTCCAAGGACTGTATACATGAACATGAATATATATATATATATTTTATATATAAGAAGGGTGCAAGGGAAGAACAGGGGATGCCAGTTTTTCGCAAACTGAGATAAATCAAATTTAGTTTTGAAAGACTTTCCGTAAGTTATATTTTTTCCTTTTCTTATCACTAAATTAGACCATTAATTTTTATTTATTTGCTTCAAATTTGACACTGAAGGTAGTTAATGATTTGTACAGCATGTTAATAAAAAAATCTCAATATTCATATATATATGTATATATATATATATATATATAATATATATATATATATATATATATATATATATATATATATATATATATATATATATATATATATATATATATGTATATATATATATATATATATATATATATATATATATATATATATATATATATATATATATATATGTATACATATATATATATTTATATATATATATATATATATATATATATATATATATATATATGTATATATATATATATATATATATATATATATATATATATATATATATATATATATATATATATATATATATATAAAATGCATATTTATCATTGCAAGAAAGTGATGCGAAAAAGTAATGGACCTTTGCATCAGAAAAACAGTAATGGACCACACCAACTCTGTTAGCAGGTGTGGTTTACTGTTTTTCTGATGCAAAGGTCCATTATTCTACTATTCAAAATCTCTCTCTCTCTTTTAGACAAGATCTTAAATTGCATTGTAAATGTTATTGGGCCTGCTATCACTACCCAGCTTAAGACTCTCTCCCATTATTGTAAGGTTGGGCATCTTTTCTACAAGTACTATTATTGCTGTTTATTGTTGCGATTTATCATCAGTTGTTCCAACAACCAAAACTTAATCTTGTGTGAATGATTCAGCCAAGTTACATCCTTTAACTGTAATTGTTTCTTTATGCTCAAAAAATTTATATTATTCTAGTTTTTTCTCACAAACAACATTTTGCTTTGGAATTTTATTTTGTTTTCATGCTTTCATACTATTTGCAGTTATTTAAGTCTTCGACCAAATGCTTTTATGTTAACTCTTTTTGTCTTCTTTTAACTCCAAACTTAATTAGTGGTTGCTTGCAACCTTGGTTAAAGTGGTTACTTGCAACCTTATTGAAAGTGGTTGCTTGCAACCATGCTAAGAATGAATTAAGTTTTGAGTAAGGAAAAAAAAACTTTTTGTAGCAAAATCTTGATTTTGTAACTTTTGAATTATTATTTTTAGATATACTTAGACATTGAATATATTTTATATATTATAGAAAAACTATATTATTTACTGTTATAGGTTGCTATGGTGGAGATAACAATAACTGAAAAAGATGTTATACCGCCTGTATTATGGGTATTATTTAGCATTTTAACTACAGTTTTAATCTCAGTTCATGTATTTGCTCTTATGATATCAGTGTGTATATTACCAAATATAGAAACTATTGATGAATTACACGGAAACACATATGCCGGACAAAATGGTGCACCAAAAACATTACCAACCGATTCTCCCCATCTGAAACTTCAAATGTACATTGAAGTGGCTTGGATATTTAGCACCGGGCTTGGTACGCTTCTATTTTTGATTGAAATCCCTGTTTTAATGTGGGTTAAATTTTATAGCACTAGTCCTCCAGCTGCGATTGCATGCACAATTATAATGGTTCCAGTCTGTATAGTATTTGTTATTTTTGCTATTGTCTTTTACCGTAAGTTAATTAAACATAAATACGACAGGAGTTCCCATGAAATCGAAGAAATGGAAAATCTAGCAAAACAGCTTAGCAAAAGTAATTTGACTTTTTCTGAAGGCATGAAGTAGTTTGAATAACATACGAACGGAGTAATTATGTTTGAATACATGCAATAACACAATATCTTATCTTCACTTTTTTGATTCAGTCAAGTCAGATTCAAGTCACAATTTTGTATTTAAATGTTAATATTTTACTATTATTTGTATTTATTTTATTTTATTGAAACAGCTTATGCTTAAATAAGTGTGACGCGATCCATTTTTAGGAGTTAATGATTTAATGTTAATTCAAAACGACATAATGAGCATAAAGTTTTTAAAAATAATCGCGTTATATTAACTGTGCGTGCATGTTGCAATCATGCATTTCAAGTAAACTGTGTCCGTTATGTTATAATGGGCGTTATGTAAATTCTTGAAAACTTTAAGACTTAACACATTTTTACACAAGGTTTTGAAATTGTATTTTGCAAATAAGTTATATATTGAGAACATTGTTTTAGATATATCATTGTATATCTATCATCCAATATCATTAATCATTGAAATATTTTATTTTTATGAAAATGTATACTTAACCATCAAATTTAGTTTGTTTCTACAAACTAAATTTGATTGATAAATTAATAAAGAAAATAGTTATTTAATAAATTTTTTTTTAATTTTTTTTCAATGTATTTATGGTCTCATAGAATATATTGACCTTAATATCAGTTACTTATGGAATAGATTTAAATACTCGTTAATATTTGAATAATTACTTAATTAAAATGAACCAAATATGTAAAGTCTATATATTTTCATTTTTTCAGTCAACGAGTTTGATGCAAAACATCTGTCACAAAGGTGCGGAAGCAAATGTGCCAATTTTAATTATTTTTAAAATTAAATTTTTTTTTTTTCTAAATAGCTGGAGTTATTGCAATATTGAAGGTTGGCTGAATGTGATTTGACTTTGGAGTTTACTTTAGAGCTTACGCTATACGACGTGAGCTGATGCTAAATTTTGTTTGTGTAGGTTCAAAAGTCAGTAGCTGGTTTGGTGTAGCTATTAGTGCTGGCGGTGGTGGTGCAAGCATAGACTTCGGTGGTTAAGATTGAAAAAACTTTGGTTGGGATGACGGTGTTGTAAACGTATCAGCAATATGTAATTTTGACAAATCGATTTTATTAATGTTGAGAGGAAGCTAACAGGTATTTTTGAAATCCTGTGACAAAATGCGGGTGTCTAAAAATGTAAAATATTCAAAAAATAAGGAATTTCTAAACTTTATATGGGCGTATCTTTTGAGCGCCAAAAATTTGTTTCGACGAAATTCAAAATTTAAATGCTAGATTTCAAATTTCATCAATGGTTGCATTTATTGCAACTAGGGCCTGTGTGTGAGGGGGGATTGCTGTATGGTTTTTTACCGACTTGATAAAAAATTTTCAATTCCCGATTTGCCGACTAGAGATAAATAACCCAAGCCCCTATTTAAATGTTCTTCCGCGGTGCTCTGTAACAAGACCGTTAGGTCTTCTTGGGACACGTAAAATAACAATAACAACAAAAGTTTCAGGAGAAGCATGGGCACTACCACTTATCTACTTTCTTTTTGAAGAATATATCAAGTTTCATTCCAAATTATTTCATTCTGCAGCTAAGAGGGAAATTTCTATAATAGATTTGTGAAAAGACATTTATGTGGTTTTACATTAAAGTAATTTTGGACCCACACGTCCCTTATACGCATTTGTGCGTTTACATCAACCCCTCCCTCTCTGCGTGCAAACATGTCATTTATCATAAAATCGAGAGCCCCTCTCCTGTAAAAATTCAAGCATAAAAGACAATAAAACATTTTGGTAATTCGATGTTTATTTGTACATAATCATCAGTAAGAATAAAGGAGACGAAAAGCATTAAAAAACATGACAAAAAACGAAATAAACTTTTTGGAAAAATTTACACGAAAGATGATCAAACTGCTAACGTACTAGTTGTCTAAAACACTCCCTCTCTTGGTACGTTTTCGGCTAACCCTTATCTCTCCATATGTGCGTACAGTAGGCAAAAAAATAAATGGTTTTTTTTTTGAAGAAATTTGTATGAAAGGATTGAAAACGGTAGTTGATTTTTGTTTTTTAAAGAAAAAACTATGAATTATTTGAAAATAGCATTATATTAAAGCATCCTATTCAAAAATAGTCAAATATAAGTTCGTATGACTTATAAAATTCAACTGTACTTATATTGATCAAATATTTTCTCGCAAAAAAAATAATGTCACAAATAAGAAAAATTCCAAAAATAGACAAAAAAATTGGTATTTGAACAAAAAATTTAGTATATTGATATTTAGTAGGGCCACCCTTTCCCAGAATAACTGCTTGCAGTCATCGAAGCATTAATTCCACAAGAGATTCGGTTTCTTCTGGAGTGATTTTCTCCCATGCTTCAACTATTGCTGCTTTTAGATAATTTTGTCTTCTGTAAGCTCGATCTCCAATTTTCCGTTCTAGAATGTACCACAAATGCCCAATCGGATTAAGGTCGGGGGACTGGGCAGGCCATTCCATCACATTAATATTATTTTTTCAAAAAAATTCCTTTGTCGCAATGGTAGTATGTTTTGGGTCATTGTCCTGTTGAAAGACGAAGTTGTTTCCAAATCTAAACGAGCAGAGGGTTTCAAATTTTGCTTTAAAATGTCTATATACGAATTGGCGTTCATAGTTGATTCAATGAAAGTCAATTTGCCAGCTCCTCGCCAAACCATTGATCCCCACACCATGACATTTCCACCACTGTGTTTTACTGTTCCTCTCATGTAACTCAATTTGTATGCCTCACCTTGTTTTCGCCAGACTTTTTGCTGTCTGTCCGAAAAGATCAGGTTAATTTTGGATTCATCACTCTAAATTACTTTCTTTCTCAATATTCTTGTCCGCATACTTTTTTGAAAATAATAATCTTTGTTTCATATGTCTTAGAATCAAATAGGATTTTTTGCGAAATACTCTACCATGAAACCCTTGCTCTCTAGTTCCATTTTGGATAGTTTGAGCTGAAATCATGATTTTGTGGTCATTTTTAACTTTGTCTCCAATCTTTTGAGCAGCTTCAAATCTGGTTTTCTTCACTTGTAAAATAATGTTTCTATCAATAGCAGTAGATGTTTTTCTTTTACGGCCTTTTCCTGATATATCAGTTGTAGTCCCATTCAAATTATACTTTTTTATAATGTTGCCGACAGTTCGAAAAGGGATTCTGTTTGTTAATTTCTCTGTAGGTCTTGCCACTATTTACCAAATCCACAACTAAGTTTCTTTGAGAAATCGTCCAATGTCGTTTTACAATGCGCATGTTGCTATAAATTAATCAATTTTATTCAATTAATCAAAACTTGTTCATTACAAATATATTTGATATGTTACATATAAACGCATCTTATGTGTTACATATGTAAATATAATTTTAGACTTAAACTTACCAAAATTTTATTTTTTTTCCCACAAAAATTCAAAAAAATACTAAATAAAGATTTTGTGCCATTTATTTTTTTGCTTCCAATATAACCTGTGTGCTTTTAATGTTTTTAAAAACAATAATCCTTTGGTAAAATCATGCACAAATACATATAAAAATCTTCATAATAGTAGTACTCTTGATATACATTTACATTTTTTACAGTTTTAAAAAAACATGAGAAAACGGATAAGTCAAAAAAAAAAAACTTAAAAAAAATGCTTGTGCCATTTATTTTTTTGCCTACTGTACGTACTTTATGGATACCTCCTAAATGAAACAAGCCGAACAAATAATAACTTACTGAAAACAGTTTTACTAACATAATCGTGTCTCCTAAACTTTTGTAAACTATTAGTCTAATCAATTGTCTCTTACTGAACTCGGAAGTATTTATATGATAAGTACTTGAAAAAAAACTTATAAAAACGAAATGACATATAAAAACTATAAAATATATTTGAAAAAATAAAAAGGAACTCAAAAAAGCTTATCAGAAAACGACATGCTGTATTCAAAACAATTTGGTTTCAACGGAGCACGCAGTGATTGAACGAGTAAATCAAATATCAAGTGCAGTCAGTAGTAACTACTTTACCTTAGGAGTTTTCATTGATCTGTCAAAAGCTTTCGATACCGTTAATCATAATATACTAATAAAAAAACTTGAACACTATGGTGTAAAAAATAACAATTTACTTTGGTTCAAAAGTTATTTGACCGATAGAAAACAATTTATAATTTATGAAAAAAAAAAAAACATTTCCGACTGCCGTAACTTGTGGGGCTCCCCAGGGCTCTATTTTAGGACCACTGTTGTTCCTAGTGTATATTAATGATTTAAATTTAGCAACAGACCTATTAAATTGTATTCTTTTTGCAGATGACTCCAATCTTTTTTATTCCCACAGTGATATTAATACACTATTTGAAACAACGAAGGAACAATTATTGAAAGTTAATGAGTGGTTCAAAAGTAATAAACTTTCTCTAAATGTGAATAAAACCAAATTTTTTTTGTTCCACAAAGTTAATAAATCAAAAAATATTCCCATCAAATTGCCTAATCTAATAATCAATAATACTAACATTAAAAGAGAAAACTCAGTAAACTTTCTAGGCGTAATCTTAGATGAACATTTACGTTGGAGTTTACATATAAAAAGTATTGAAAATAAAATATCAAAAAATTTAGCAATAATATATAGGACTAAATCATTTTTAAAGTTCTTTAAAAAGTTTATAATACTCTTTTGTTCATTGTTATTTAATTTATTGCAATATTGCATGGGCAAGTACAAACCATACAAAATTAAAAAAATTGTACTGTAAACAAAAACACGCGTGCAGAATAATTTTTGGAGCTAATAGAACTCTACCTTGTGAGCCTCTTTTGTGTATACTTTGAGCATTAAATATATATAAAATCAACTTGCACCAAGTTAATGTTCATGCATAAAACAAATATAGGATTACAAAATAGTTTGACAAAATAGTTCATAAATACCCAACAAAATTTTCAAGTAACAATTTTGTTGTTTCAAAATATAATTCAAAACTAACTTTATATTCAGTTCTTTATCGTGGACCTTACTTGTGGAAAATGTTTCCCAAAATTGTAAATACACATAAAACTAGTACTTATGGATTCTTACTTATGGATTTTAATATATCCGATTTTAAATGTTTTTTTAAATTAAAACTCAAATACAAAAAATAATTAATGCAAAAATTATGTCACTGAGTGCATCAAAATATTTTTTATTTTTTTTACCTTACTTATGGTATTACCTCTATGGCGTTTGCTACTTTACTTACGTTATTTCTATGAAGTAGACTAATTTATTTATGTTTTTATGGTGTATATTAATTTATTTACTTTTTATTTTTAAATCTTACTTTAAATTTTTAAGTTTTAAGCAAATGATAATATCTTATTTATTTTTTCTTATTCACTTGATCTTACTCTTTCCTTAAATTTTTATTCTTTAAGTTTTTCTTTAAAAGACAACGAATTGTTATCTATTTTACTTTTATATTTTTATTCTTTTTTAATAAATAGTTTGTTAACTTTAGATATTTAAATATTACGGTTTTTGTAAATACGTGAGAATAGGGTTCGGTGATAAGGCTAAATTAGTCTTCTTCTTGCCCCGCCAATATTTATTTTTATATATGTGCTTCGAAACTGTATATATTATTTAACGGCAAAAAAAATAAAAAATACTTAAGTATATAAAAAATACATATATAAAAATAAAAAATACGTAAGTAAGAAAACTAATTGAGTTATTCTAAGAAATTTAAAAAAAAATTAAAAAAAAGAAATTTTACTTAAGTGGTATTCATAAATTATATAAAAATGAATGTTTTTATTATGTGCACAATGGGTTACTCATTAATATCAACACTGATTTTATATATATACAGTGGCGCCGTTAGGGTAGGGCCTGGTTGGGCGATGGCCCAGGGCGCCGAATATAAAGAGGCGAAACTAATTGGTTATTTTACCCTTTTACTTTTTTTTCGAATGGGGTTAAATTGAGCTAGGGGCGCCGTAGAAATCTCGCCCAGGGCGAGATTTCTACGGCGCTCCTAGCTCAATTTAACCCCAGTAGTGCACGCATGCGTGCCTAAATATAGCGCTCGTTAGCGACCGTGTTACATATTTTTTATTTTATCACAAGCATTTATCACGATTCTATATATTTTATTGTAAAAAACGACCTGTAATGAAGCCATAATAGGGCTCGGTGATAAGACAAATTGATGTCTTCTTCTTGCTCCTTCCATTTGTTTTAATATTTATGCTATTTTATAAATTGTAACTTTCTACGGCAGAATTAAAAAATAAATAAAAAATTAAAAAATGCTATTAATTCATGCTAATTATATACTAAGTTGATTGAGGAAATTATCAACATTGTTCTACCACCTGAATATCATTTTTATATAATTTATGAATACCATTAAAGTAAAATTTCTTTTTTTTAATTTTTTTAAAATTTCTTAGAATAACTCAATTAGTTTTCTTACTTACGTATTTTTTATTTTTATATATGTATTTTTTATATACTTATGTATTTTTTATTTTTTTTGCCGTTAAATAATATATACAGTTTCGAAGCACATATATAAAAATAAATATTGGCGGGGCAAGAAGAAGACTAATTTAGCCTTATCACCGAACCCTATTCTCACGTATTTACAAAAACCGTAATATTTAAATATCTAAAGTTAACAAACTATTTATTAAAAACGAATAAAAATATAAAAGTAAAATAGATAACAATTCGTTGTCTTTTAAAGAAAAACTTAAAGAATAAAAATTTAAGGAAAGAGTAAGATCAAGTGAATAAGAAAAAATAAATAAGATATTATCATTTGCTTAACACTTAAAAATTTAAAGTAAGATTTAAAAATAAAAAGTAAATAAATTAATATACACCATAAAAACATAAATAAATTAGTCTACTTCATAGAAATAACGTAAGTAAAGTAGCAAACGCCATAGAGGTAATACCATAATTAAGGTAAAAAAAATAAAAAATATGTTGATGCACTCAGTGACATAATTTTTGCATTAATTACTTTTTGTATTTGAGTTTTAATTTAAAAAAACATTTAAAATCGGATATATTAAAATCCATAAGTAAGAATCCATAAGTACTAGTTTTATGTGTATTTACAATTTTGGGAAACATTTTCCACAAGTAAGGTCCACGATAAAGAACTGAATATAAAGTTAGTTTTGAATTATATTTTGAAACAACAAAATTGTTACTTGAAAATTTTGTTGGGTATTTATGAACTATTTTGTCAAACTATTTTGTAATCCTATATTTGTTTTATGCATGAGCATTAACTTGGTGTAAGTTGATTTTATATATATTTAATGCTCCGAGTATACACAGAAGAGGCTCACAAGGTAGAGTTCTATTAGCTCCAAAAATTATTCCGCACGCGTGTTTTTGTTTACAGTACAATTTTTTTAATTTTGTAGTGCTAAAACCGGCACTGTATATATATATATATATATATATATATATATATATATATATATATATATATATATATATATATATATATATATATATATATATATATATATATATATATATATATATATATATATATATATATATAATCCTTTTTTTTCATTCAGATGGCGGTAATATGGTTTAGTGTATACTGTTGTGTCAATAGA
Source organism: Hydra vulgaris (assembly GCF_038396675.1). Classification (NCBI taxonomy): domain Eukaryota; kingdom Metazoa; phylum Cnidaria; class Hydrozoa; order Anthoathecata; family Hydridae; genus Hydra; species Hydra vulgaris. Next base: position 33,333,536 of record NC_088929.1, read on the forward strand.
TACAAAATCGATTGACATTTGTTGATTGATTGTTGATTCGTTGACACACAAATTTAAAAAAATTTGTACGAAAGTTATGTATTTAACTTTTTGGGAACAAAATCAATTTTTTTTATGTCTGGGTTTGTCTATTTAGTACAAAAGACGATATTTTTTAGTGGTAAGTTCTTTAAATTGTGTTAATTATTAGCAATATAAAATGGTTAATAAACTATTCTTAATACATTTTGTTATTATGCTCAAATTTTTTAATTTTGAATAATTATAATTTTTTATAAATTACTATAATTATCTTTCTTGCATAATTTGTTGCAGATTTACATTTAATTTTTATATCCTCTATCCTTTCTTATTTCCTAACTTTAAATCCTCTTATTTAGGTATGTGACATGAAATTTTTAAATTAATTAAACACTAGATTGTTATATATCATTGGAAAGGTTTTTAATTTAGCATTTTAAAGGTGAAAAAATGATCAAATTGAACAATTCTACAAAAAGTTATAGCGTTTTGAGTACCGAATTTTTGATATATGGATTTCTTGAAGAAACTGTGATTAAATTTGAGGTTTTTTCAACTTAAAACGTCATAACTTGGTCAATTCTTATCGAAATACATACAACTTGGTATCAAAGGATAGGTCTAGCAAAGGGCAATATGTATATACAAAGGAGGTACGAAGGGCGCTAGAGGGGCGTCTACAAAACTCTTTATTATATTGAAAAATGTAGATTTTTTAAAAAGAAAATAATACTATTTAATTGAAACTTATAACTTTTATTTGTATTTTTAATATATTCAAACAGGGTACCATCAAATATGATTTGGATACTTTAGGTTGATAGGCTAGAAGTCCTTTAGGCTTCAGGCACACCCTCTGACCCAATATCAAGATTATTACTTAGTATCTTCATATCTAAATCCATGCAATTTAGTATCAAAAGAAAGAAAGGTTTTAGGGATAAACGCGTGAGAAGGGTACAAGTAGGTATTATTCGGAAGCTCTACAACTCTTACACCTTGGGTAGGGTGAGTTAAAACTTAAATATTATTTTTTTGTAATAATAAATAGTATTTATATAAAACACAAATTTTTCTCAAAAAAATCAAACTCAACTATATACAAAAATGTATACATACACACTATACATACACCTATTAGTAAGTGTATATAGAATCAGCTAAGTGAACCTATATAAACTTATTAATAAGTATACTTACAGTTGTTAATAACTACATTCCTAAATCCTCTGCCACCAGGAGGTCTGTATTTAAAATAAGGCAGGTCTTTACCTCCATTCTAACCCTATATGTGGAAGGCCCTTTTTGATTTAGGCCAAGGGTGGCTTCGGCGCCAAACAAAGAAATCACTCCTAGACAAGCCTATATTAAAAAAAAAATCAAATGAGTCTTCGAAAAATTAAAATGAAAAACAAAAATTAAAACACAGTAAAAAACTTACCAAGGAGGTCTTGGTTTTCACTCTTAGTGCCAGATAGCAGTGATGACATGGGTGAATCTGGTAAATTTAGTTTTTTTAAATTTTAATATAAAATAAGTTCAATAAAAGTTATAAAAAATAGTGTTCATTTAGTAAAAAATCATTTAAAAAAAAAAAATTTACAACATTATTAAGATATATTTGCCAAGTTTCTCCCTTGTACGTCTCTTACCTCCTTTAGTGTCTTTGTAATGTGAGAAACACCTTTTATATTGTCGCTTCAAGACAACTTCCACAGCATCAAGACTAGCAGAAGTCATTTTTTTAAGCTGGTTATTAATGAAGCTAATACGAGTGTTAGTGGTTAGCAATGGAGCATATATTAATTTTAAAATGTAAGGGGCAAGAGTATTCCCAAAAAAATCTGTTCTTCTGCAAAACTGAGCAGCTGGATTAGAATTTGTAGTATTTGGATTACAATTTGTAACTATTAGCAAAATTTTTTTCACTAACTGAATACCATAAACATGATCAAAAGTTACATCCTCAACTAAAGCATAAAACTTTTTCATCCAAGGCTCACTAACGAGTTTTCCAAACAACGCAATCACGCACACTTCTTTTATGGCAGTTTTATTTCAAAATGTCCATCTTAAAATTGCTTGCAAACTTATACATTTTACTGTTCCAACAGTGAGGAAATGTTTAAACTCACTGTAATGCTTCATAAAAATAAAACAAGTATGAAAAAGAATATGAAGCCGATTTCCACGATATCTAGGAATAATACTTTGTAGTAGATCGTTTTTATCTAAAAAAATAACAAATTCTTTAGGATCAACTTTGATGTCTATAAACCTCATTTTGTTCATTGCTAAAACAATTTTAACTGCCACACAATCATTTCCAAATAATTAACAATTCTCTCACTCAAGAGACTGTAATGCTGAGCAACAGAAAAACTGCAATTTTGTCAAGAGGGTGCAAATGGCAGTTCAGCTCATTCAAGTTCTTGCCCCAGGTTGCACAAACTTTGTGCAACCTGGGGCAATTGTGTTACATTGTGTTAGATATATTTTCAATAATCGAGTTATGACATTCATCAAAGCTACTTTGATAAAAATCTGAATAAGCAAATGCCATATAATCAATTGAAGTGCATATATGACTTTCATAATCAAATGCTGTTCCTCCTGGTAACTGATCTAGAGAAATAACAAGACATTTATCTTTAGACGCTAAGTTAATGCTATTAATGAGGACATCAAGTGTAAGATTATTACTATGCATAGCCCACTCTGCTGCTTGCGAATGTAAAATACTGCCAAGCTCACGAGCCCTTTACTCAATAGTACTTTAACGAAGAATATTATTTAAAATAACACCCATATAATGTCCTATTTTGCACGTAAGATATGGAATGTTACCTGTTGGTATATATATATTACACAAAAACATTTTATAAATTATTATTCTTATTTGTAATGAATATGTTTTTTCATACTCTGTCAATATTACACATCTTTCCTCCTTAATTGGAGCAAATCATTCTCCAAACTAGCAATTACCCTGTTACTTGTCAAAACAGCAGCATTATGCTTAGTTTTGAGTTGCCTTAACGTATGCTTTTCATTTAATTTCAAAGCTTTTTTTTCAGCTTTAAAGTGATGAATCTGCTCACTGTAATTTTATTTTTGTGTGTGTGTTTTTTCGGATCTAGTATTTCTGTCCTTAAAGCTTTAATTTTTTTTTTTTTTTTGTTTAACATATTGTCTTAAAACACATAATTGATTTGGCATGTTGTTTAATTCAAATTTTAATAGTGCTATCTTGTTCCGACGTTTTTTGTAAGAGTTAGCAAACCGAGAAGACAAGATAACCTACTTTTTAATTTTTGTTTTATAGGGACTAATTTCTCTCTAAATATATGTTTAGTTATGGCTCATTCGCTATAACCTGCAGATGTCGATATTCCACTAGTTAAAGGAGATAAAACATTTGTATTGGTATATGAAACATCTGAGGAGCCTGATGATAATACAATATTAGGCAAACTTAATATATGGCTTAAAAAAGGTTTATTGTAAAATTCAAAAAACCGCTTACTGTCCTCAGCCCTGTTAAAATTTCTCGCCCAATACAATAATTTATTTATGAGACTCCTAACCAGATTTTTACATGTTTTTATCTTAAAATGTTTAGTGACTTGTTGAAATGTTTTGAGAAAAGAATAACTATTTTTTGTAAATAATAATAAAATATGTCCATTTCTACAAACTGTATTACACTCTGTATTAAAGTCAATGCCACAGTTCAAAATTAGCAGTTAAATACTTTTTGCATTCTCCATAAAACATAAACTTAATTTTTGGCCCCATGATAGCAGAAAAAAAAAGTTTAATTTTTATAAATAAAAAATAATATATTTAAAAATATAAAAAATATAATGATATTACAATTGCTAACTACATTACAATTATTTAGTACAATTAAATAATCTATATGCAAGTGTATTGAAGCTTAAAACAGTTATGTAATTGGAGTATAATGTTAAGGTGTCTGAGCATGCTTTTTTTCCAATGAAATTAGACAGGTAGTAAGACCTGTAAGGGTGAGAGAATATATAAGAAAAATGAACCAGCATATCTTTGATATATACTTGATGTCCAAACAACACCAAATTTTTACTTAATTGGAGTAGAGTTTTAAAGTGTGTGAGTATGCTTTTTTTTCAATGAAATTTGGCAGGTAGTAAGAAAAAAGGTTATTAAGGTTGAGAGAATAAATAAATAAATAAAGATTTATTAGAACAAGTTTTAAAAAAAAAATACATGTTCTAAAGAACATACAGGTTCAATAAATAGACACTAACAATATGCCCTTAAATAAGAAAACAAAGTACATTTGAACAAATATAGTTTATAACAGAAACATTCAAGATTTCATTCATTTAATTTATAGACACAATGTTTATTGAAACTGCACGATTTTATTTTGTTTTTAAAAATACAAATGTTATCAGCATTTACAGCTTCTGATGTCAGATTATTCCAGATATTAACAACTTGTTGAGAAAAACAATATTTGCGAATGTCGAGTTGAAATCGTTGTTTTCGAATCCTAAAAGTATGACCACGGGTATAATTATTATTGTTAATTTCGAAAAACAAGTTTTTATTTATGCAAACCAAATTATGCATAATTTTGAAACATATGACTAAATCATGTTTCAAACGTCTGAGTTCCAGAGAATCCAAACCAAGCAACTGTAAACGGCTAGAATAGCTTAAACAACTAATATTAGCAATTTTTTTGTGAATCGTTTTTTAATATTTTCAATAGATTTTATTAACATGGTTTGGTGTGGCGACCAAACTGGAGAGCAATATTCAATAATTGGTCTTATATAAGTGGTAAATGCACGTACTAATATAATAGGATTGCGAATTTTAAAGCATTTCAAGATAAGTTATGCTCTAGTATTTGCTAAATGAATGACTCTGGCAATGTGTTTTTTGTAGTTTTGGCGGGAGTCCATAATTACTCCAAAATCTTTTGGGTTAGATGACCAATCTAGAATACAATCACCTAACTTGTAATTAAAACTTATACTATGCAATGGAGAAAGTGCTATTCTGTGTGCAAAACATTTCTTGCTGGCAATTGGCAATTGCCAAGTATCCGACCAAATAACTATTCTATCAAGAGCAACAGTTAAATTGTGGCTATGATTCATATCGCGATACAAACTGTATAACTTTAAATCGTCAGCAAAAAGTTTTATTGTACATTCAAGATTGTTTACTACAGATGATAAGTCATTTATAAATAATAAGAACAAAGTTGGTCCTAGCACACTACCCTGAGGTACACCACTAAAAATTCGAATCGGATATGATAAAGCACTACCAATCTTTACCTGTTGAGATCTGTCTGTGAGAAATGCAGTGATCCACTTTAAAAGGTTACCACAAATATTGTATAATGAAAGTTAAAATATTAGTTTTGAATGAGATACGGAATCAAACGCCTTTCGGAAGTCGATATATATAACATTTGTAATCAGATGATTGTCAAGTGCTGTACTCCAAATGTAAGTAGATTCTAAAAGATTCGTACATGTAAAAAGTTTATTGAGGAAACCATGCTGACTAGGAGATATTATGTTATATTTATTTAGATATTCAACAATGTGTGAGCTGATAATTTGTTCCATGATTCGACAACAAGTACAAGTTAAAGAGATGGGTCTATAGTTGTTAGGATCCGATGTAGCTCCGTTTTTAAAAATTGGGGAGACAAAAGCTTCGCACCATTGATTAGGTAAAGCGTTTGATGTAAAACTAGCCTCAAAAATATATGAAAGAGGAAAACATAAAGCATGCGCTAACTTTTTAAGAATTGCATCAGGACCGAACGAGGTGCTTGGATTAATTCCCATTAGAGTTTTATACACTGACTCCACGGAAAAATGAACCGTGTCAATACTTATTGGATCATTAACATAAGTGGCAATATTAGGAAAATAGCAATTATCGTCCGTAAAAACACTTCCAAAGTGATTATTACACGTTAGCAATTTCTATATTACTGGAAGTGACCTTGTTATTGTTATTTTTGTCTATTAGATGGTGGTGCTTATTAAGGATATTCATTTTATTATTAGCATACTTATAAAACTTGCAAATATTATTTCCCTCAACTAGGTTTTATTCAATTTTCGATTGGTAATTAGATAAGATTAGTATGCAGTTCCTGGCGTACTGTTTATAAGCTGATTTCTTATAAATGTTTTTATTATTTGTCCATCTTTTTTATAATAATTCTTTGCGGCTTAAGATTTTTTTAATGTATTTTGGATAGTGATTACTCTTTTTGTTATAACACTTTTTCCTAATAGGTACAAATTCATTAATACCAGTACCAAAAAGCCTTAGAAAAATGGTCCATTAATCCTTAACTGTACAGGCACAAGAAAACTCGAAATACCAATTTATTTTTGATAAATATAACTTAAGGCTCTT